>NW_027413551.1:0-15000 GCF_048544455.1 Silene latifolia | reverse complement strand
AGATTGGAAGTACTACTCATATCAACAAAGTGCACTTCCTTTTATGGTCATCCATGCGAAAGAACTCCAAAGTTAAGTGTGCTTGACTGGGAGTAGTCTTAGGATGGGTGACCTCATGGGAAGGTTTCCGGGATGCGCATGAGTGAGGACAAAATGCGCTGTAAAGGACCCGTGTTGATCTGTGGGCCATGTACACAGCCTGGTGAGCTATCATAAGTAACCGCTCCCGACCCGGTTTGGGTCGGGTTGTTACATTTTCTCTAATTAACTCATCAATTAAATAAACCAACCTCACTAATCATTCATCATCTCATTATCACAACTCCTTCTCCTCTCTCTACATCTCACTTTTCTCTCCCCTCTAAAAAACTCAAAACTCAAAACCCAAATAAATCACCCACTCCTCTCATCTTCATTCACCACCACCCACCACCACCCCACCCGACACCAACTCACCACCCACCACCACCGCCGCCACCTCGGTGTTTTTTTTTCGTTTTTTTTTTCTTCCGTTTTGGTGTTAATTTTTATGTTTTGAGTTGTTTTTTCCATTCGTTTTTTTTTGTTGTCTTTTATTTTATTTTAGTTGCCTTTTATTTTGTTAGTTCTCGTTTATTTATTTATTTTCTCAAATCTCTTCTTGTTATACGTTTTTTTTAAGATTTCGGGTTTTAAATCTCGTTTTTTTTTTTTTGAGATACTTTTTTTTCATCTAAGATCTACTAAAATGTTTTCCATAAAATTTGTTGTTTTAATTTTAGCTATATAAAAATTCTTATAGTTTGTTGATTTTAATCTATATTTCACATTTTTATATAAAAATGATATAAAATGACTAAAGTTACACAGTTATGGGCAAAAGTTATACTTTTATGGACTAAAGTTATACCAATATGGATTAAAGTTAAACAAAAATTGCCTAAAGTTATACTATTACGGACTAAAGTTATACAAAAATCGACAAAAGTTATACAAAAATTGCCTAAAGTTATACAAATATGGACTGTAGTTATACAAATAAGGACTAAAGTTATACAAAAACTGACTAAAGTTATACAAATATGGACTAAATTTATACAAATAAGGACTAAAGTTATACAAATATGGACTGAAGTTATACAAATAAGGACTAAAGTTATACAAATATGGACTAAAGTTATACAAATAAGAACTAAAGTTATACAAATAAGGACTAAAGCTATACAAAAACTGACTAAAGTTATACGAATATGGACTAAAGTTATACAAATAAGGACTAAAGTTACACAAAAATGGACTAAAGTTATACAAAAATGGACTAAAGATATACAAATACATTAGGAATGTGTTGAACTTCTACTCAATGAATGTATAACTTTAGTAACGATATGAATAACTTCTACTCAACGAATGTATAACTCCAGTAGAAATGTGTGTAATTTCAATGACTTTAGTCAATTTTTGTATAACTTTAGTTAATTTTTGTATAACTTTAGCCCATTTTTGTATAACTTTACTCCTTATATATATAACTTTAGCCTTTTTTTGTATAACTTTAGTCCATTTTTATATAACTTTAGTCCATTTTCGATAAATTAATTGGAATTTATATAAGTACTTTTTGTATGAATTTAGTCCATATTTATATAACTTTAGTCCATATTTGTATAACTTTAGTCAATTTTTGTATAACTTTAGTCCATTTTTGTATAACTTTAGTCAATTTTTGTATAACTCTAGTCCTTATTTGTATAACTTTAGTCCATATTTGTATACCTTTAGTCCATTTTTGTATAACTTTAGTCCTTCATATGTATAACTTTAGTCCATATTTGTATAACTTTAGTCCAAAATTGTGTAACTTTACTACAAAATCGCACAACTTTAGTCCAAAATCGTATAACTTTAGTCCAAAATCGTATAACTTTAGTCCAAAATCGTATAACTTTAGTCCAAATTAGTGCAACTTTAGTAGCAGATAGTATAACTTTAGTCCAAATCGTATAACACAATATAACTTTAGTCATAATTAGTGCAACTTTCATCACAAGTAGTTTAGTCATGTAGTCCAAGTTCACGTAACTTTAATGTTTGAAGTGTATAACTTTAGTCGTAAGTAGTGTAACTTTAGTAGCAGATAGTATAACTTTAGTTATATTCACATATAGTTTTGAAAATTCAAAATAAAAAAAGTGATGAAAGTTGAGAAGAAGAAAACTAGATCTGAAAACTAATAACAAAAACAAAAAAGAAACGAAAAAAGAATCGAAAATAACTTTAGCTCATAATAACAAAAACCCGTTAATCTAACAAAAAAACCCGTACATTTAACAAAAATACAAAAAAATGAAATTTAAAATAGTATAACTTTAATGTTTAAAGTGTATAACTTTAGTCGTAAATAATATAACTTTAATATTTTAAGTGTATAACTTTTGTCGGAACTGATAACTTTTATAAACACCAAATAAATCTTGAAAATGAAAATCAAGAATTCTAAAACCAATATATATGAAAAAAAAAATGAAAAAATTAAACAAATCTAAAAATCTAAAAAACACGATCTAAAAAAATAAAATACACTAAAATAAATAACAACATACTAAGTAATAACAACACCCAAATAAATAAATCTGAAAAAATAAAAAATAAAACCAACTAACAAAAACCCAAAGAAAAAACAAATAACAAAAAAAAAGGTAAATCTGAAAAACAAAAACAAAAACAACCAAATCACACAGGAAAACAAAACAAACAAAAAAGTAAATCTGAAAAGAAGACAACAAAAACAAGGAAATTGAGGAGGGAGGCGGGCAGTGGAGAGGAGGTTGGTCGTGGAGAGATCGGCAGGCGAGTGGTGGGGGGACAGTGCAGGCGCGGTGGGGGAGAGTAGGGCGCCAGTTAGGTGGTGGTGGGGGAGAGTAGGGCGGCAGTGAGGAGTAGTGGGCTCGGGAGAAGGCGGTGGGCACGAGACCTGGTGGTCTGGTGCGGGTGTTGGTGGGTCGGGTGGTGACGGCGTGAAGGGGTGGTTCGTGGCAGGTGTGGCGGTTGTGCGGTGACGCGTGAATGGTCGGGGTGGTGTAGATCTGGCGATGGTGGAGGGAAGATGTGGGTGGTGACAGCGTGAATGTTGGTGGGTCGGGTGGTGACGGGTGGTGACGGCGTGAATGTTGCTGCTGATGTCGGTGTTGTTGTTGGTTGTTGTTGCTGGTTGATGTCGTTGTTGTCGTTGTTGTTGTTGGTTGATGGAGGCCGACTGGTGTTGATGTCGTTGTTGTTGGTTTCAGTTTGGTTTTTTTTTTTTTGTTTAGAGAGGGTGGGAGGAAAATGAGAGAGAAAGAGTGAATGTGAGAAATGAGAGAGGATGAGTGAATGAGGAAGTGAGTTGGGAGATTAGAATGGTGAAAGAGTTATACAAGATTAGGAGGAGTTATACTTGATTAGGGAGGGAGATTAGGGAGGTTCATTTGTGACCCTCGAATGAGATGTAATCTCATCCCTCCATCCCTTCCATCCTAAGGTCCTTATAAGGAAGGGACTCATAAGATGTAAGGGACTTATGAGAACCTCTCTCTCTCTCTCTCTCTCTCTCTATATATATATATATATATATATATATATGAAATAGGATCATATGAGTTTGGTTTTTTTGGTGAGTTACCCCTCTAAATCTGAACCACTAATCTAATCTAAGATGGATGTCTGAGATTAGATCTTACCCAACCTACAAATACCCACTTTTTCCTCAATATCCCCCATTATTAGAAAAAATCATTCTCTCTCCTCCTTCAACCTCTAAAAAACCAGAACAAAAAAAAAAGAATCGATAAGAATTATGAAATTCAATCTTCATCAATTTCGTTCAAATTACAGCTACAAACTCAGTCTTCATCATACTCATTCAAATTCGTCATCAATTAAGGAGATTTCGTCGTCACTTTCGCCTCATCTTCGTATTTCTCTTCAATTTCACAATAGGTAAGTACTAATTTTGTTTTTCCAGATCTGATTTGTGCGTTTTCATTATCGTTCTTATCTAATGTTCGTTTCATTTTCGTTGATTCGTTGTATATCTGCTTGTTCTTATGTCTTTGTTGTTAAATTACTTGTTCTCTCATTGTTTTTGCCAATAATTTCTAAGGTTTTGAGTTTGAGATGAGAATTCTAAATGATTTGTGCATTTTCATCTTGTTTGTAAGGTGTTTGAGTAGGTTTTTTTTATTCAATTGTGTTTTTTGTATCTTTGATAATATCTCGAATTCTCTGGTTAATCTGTTAATAGCAGTTATTGTATTACTTTAACCGAGTTATTGTATTATTCAAACTCAATTATTGTATTTTGTATTTTGTATTTACTTCTTGTTTGCTATGTTTGAATATATTCTGTTAATAATAGTTATTGTATTGCTTTAACCGAGTTATTGTATTATTCAAACTTAGTTATTGTATTGTTTTAACTTAGTTGTTTCAAATTAAAGTTGTTGTAAGATGGCGTATTCTTATATAATCTGTTTAGGTTGGTTATAATAATATTACTCCTCAATTATTGTATTGTTTTAGCTTAGTTATTTCAATTTGGAGTTATTATTGTGGTCTCATATAATATGCTTATAGTCGGTTATAATAGTATACTTTACTTCTCTAAAATATCCAGTTATTTTATAGTTGTTTTACGGTTATTGTATTATACAAACTCAGTTATTGTATTTTGCGATTACTTTTTTTTTGTTTTTAATCTGTAACAACATTATTGTATTGCTTTAACCGAATTATTGTATTATTCAAACTTAATTATTGTATTGTTTTAAATTAGTTATTTCAAATTAGAGTTGTTGCAAAATGACGTCTTCTTATATAATCTGTTTAAGTTGGTTATAGTAATATTACATCTCAATTATTGTATTGTTTTAACTTAGTTATTTAAATTTGTAATTATTGTTGTGGTCTTATATAATCTGCTTATAGTTGTATAGTAATTTATAACTTACTCCCTTTTTGTTTTTATTTCTTTCGATGAGCTTTTGTTGTCTGCTAGTTCAGCCCACATCAATAGGCAAGACATGGTTCTCGTCGGGAAGAAATATCGGTGGAAGAAACGTGAACACAACGACAAGACACGGTTCTCGTTGGAAGAAATATTTTTAGACGTTGTAATAGAGATAAATATATGTAATATTTGTGATGTACTATTGTTAGATGTATTATTTGAAATGCTTAGATGTAATGATGATGATGCTTAGCTATAATTTGTTGGAGATATTTAAGTGTAATGTGTTGGAAACAAAATAGTTATATAATAAAAGTAAGTGATTTGTTTTAGCCATGTTATATATGATTATTTCAGATTTCAGATTTTGCAATTGCATTAACCAATCTCAATGATTGATTGAGTGGAAATGACTAGTTATTCAATTAAAGAAGATGAAAACAAACACACGATAGATATTTGAATATTTTTGAGTTTCATCTTAATACAATAACACAATTTACTCATTACAATAACCGAGTTTCTACATTACAATAACTACAAATACCAGAGTTTTACATTACAATAACTGAGTTTCTAGATTACAATAACTGAGTTTCTACATTGGAATAATTACAAATACCAGAGTTTCTACATTACAATAGCTGAGCTTTTCTACATTACAATAACTGAGTTTCTACATTACAATAATTGAGCTATTCAATTAAACAAGATGAAAGCTAACAACAAATGACCAAGTATATACATCAATTTTTCCATTGAACGTCAATTATCCGCGTCTATCTTGATTCAATCTGCAAATCACCAAAAAGAAGAATATAACTTAACAGAACATCAATAGAATGACTCGGTCAATATATTATAATAACTAGACTATAAAATAACTGTAATTGAGTTTAAACAACTAATGAGTGAATAACTGAATCACATATAGAATAACTGACTTTATTCATTACAATAATCGAGTTTCTACATTACAATAACTACAAATATCAGAGTTTCTACATACCATAACTGAGTTTATACATTACAATAACTGACATCCTATATTACAATAACTGAGTTTCTTCATTACAATAACTGAGTTTCTGCATTTGAATAACTATTAAATAACCACGTTTCTTCATTACAATAACTGAGTTTCTATATTGAACTAGACATTATAACATACAATTGGTGTGCTAAGTTATATTACCAACAATTTTTCGGGATTATGATAATAAATCACCAATCAAATGCCAACGGTATGATAGACAAGCATATTAACGGAGTAACAATTGAAATAACTCGCAAAATAACATATATTCACTTATATAATCTACACTTACCTTCGTTTTGTCAATTTGCGCTAGGGTTTCTGCAAATTTTGGGCAAAAACTGACGATTGATGCGTGTATTAATCAAATTGAATGAAGATAATGAATTAATTTTGTGTTTTCAACTTGAATTACTCAAGTTTTGAGAAACTTTGATTGGATTATGCCATAAATTGGAAGAAAATAGGAAAAAAGAGGGAAAGAATGAAGAAAGGGAGGGGAAAAAATAGTAAGCAGGGTAACGTAGAACAAGAATGAACTGGAAGAGAGAAAGAAAAATTAAGGTTGTGTATTTTTGTGTGGGTTAATCTCAGCTCTTGATCTTGTTAGATCCAATGGTATATAAATGCGGGGGTAACTCACGAAAAGTGGCAAACTCACCGGATCCTGCCTCTATATATATATATATATATATATATATATATATATATATATATATATATATATATATATATATATATATATATATATATATACACACACACTAGACTTTTCTTCTTTGCATTAATAATACGCAAATTCTATTTTATAACAGTTAATCCTATATTTTTTTTGCCAAAAAGTGACAACGTTTTGGTAAATAGTGATCACTTTTATGACAAACAAATCACCATTTTTTCAAAGTTGTCACTATTTACACAAAAGGAAAATGGTTTGTATTTACCAAAAAATTGTCACTTTTTGCCAAAAAAACACGGGAATAATGGTTTTACCCAAGAATTGATGTTAATGATAAGTTATATTTATGTAATACTGTATAGGTTAAGCTATAATAATGTTGTGGGTGTATATAATTAGACCTGGCAAATAAACCTGAACCCGAAAAATCGATCGAAAATATCTTAATTGATAACTGATCGAACATCCAATATCAGTAACCTGAATGGAACTCGAAACCCGACTCAATCCGATTCGAACCAAAATTGAATTGAATTGAATAATAACCAAATGATACCCGAACTTGAATATATCTGAACTGATAAACTCAAATTATAAATAATTATTTTATTAAAAAAACCCACATATATAGGTGTTTCTTCATTATTTTTTTATTTATTGATGGTATTATGAATTATTGTATTTAAATTGAAAAGTATAAGGTGCCTTTGTGATATTGGCTCGAAATTCTTTTAGCTTTTACTCAATCAAATTATGACCCGAAATTAAACTGAACTGATACTGACCCGACCTGAACCGCGCATGACTCGAAATAGCACAAACCGATTAAAGTGGCTAACCGAAATGAACCCGATGAAAATTGAACTGAAATCGAAACTAAGGTGAGCTTGATTTAAACCGAACTAATTTAACCCGATCTGAAACCAAACTGAACGACCGTTTGCAGGTCTATATTTAATTTGGTAGTATGTGTAGATGATTTAATTTTTGATGGGTTCATTTTATTGATTGCAATATATAGGTACTAAATGCAAAATGTGAACCCAGTACATTCGATATATTTAGGGGATATACAATCTAATCTAAAATATGGAAACAGAATACCAATATATTAGAATTTCTACTAATACACCCTCGTGATCGAAGCTTCGAAGAGTGAATGAAGAGACTAGTTTGGAATTGAGAAAAGGGATAGCGATTAGCGTGGGCGTCCCTTAGTGAAGATGTAGGCATATTTTTTTTTTTTTTGGTACATATGAGGGGCAAGCCCCAAAGACTAAGTAATAACTAAACGAGGAAACGCCATGCCCAAGATATCATCGCGTAGGATAGATCGCAGTCTTTTGGGAGGAGACTCGAAAGTGGTGATAGCTGATGACGCGGTAATTCCGTTATGCGCTAGCCAGTCCGCCGCACGGTTGGCTTCTCTATAAACATGATTAATCTGGACTTCCCAACCATTCAAGGCTATCAATTCTTTGCACCTGACGACTAGTGGCCGTATATCACTGCTAAACAACTGATTATTTTTGAAGAAATCAACACATGGACTATTATCCATGTGCACTAGTAGACGAGGTACCTGTAACCGTCTCGCTTGCTCCAACCCGATTAGTAAGGCTTGCATCTATGCCCTCATAGATGAACAATTGCCACCTGAGAACATAAAAGCTGAGATAAAATTACCCGTATCGTCACGAATTATGCCACCACAACCAGCCGGGCCCGGATTTCCGCGTGAAGCCCCATCTGTGTTAAGTAACATCCAACCATGAGAAGGAGGATGCCACCTTATGAGACGCTCCACTCGTGTTGTACCAGGAGCCGGTATGAAGAGAGAAAAAGGATCGAAGGCCTGCTTCGATAATTCGAACTGACGGTGAAGAAAGGAGATAGGATCGGTTGGATTTTCCATAGCTTTACCAAAGACGATATTGTTCATCCATTTCCACAACCACCAACACGTGATAGCAAATTTCATAGACCAATTAGTAGAGACCGTAGCCGACCCATTACTTGCGTTTTTAGCTATCCAACAATTAAAGGAATCCGTGTAGAACGAATCCGAGTTAGCTCCATCTCCGATCTCTGACCAAATATCTATAGAAACTGGGCAATGTCTTAGCAAATGTTCAGCAGTCTCATCCTCTTCGAAACAGCGGGGACAAATAGTATCATCCGATAAATTCCGTCGAACCCTGTTGTAGTTAGTCATGAGACGGTCATGTGCGGCGAGCCAAAAGAACATACGAATCCGTTGTTGGACTGGGAGCTTCCAAATAAGTTTCCATACCATCTGATTTTCTTCAGTCGGGTTGTCAGCCCCTTTCAAGATAATATGAGCCGATTTAATGGTGAATTTTTCATAAGCCGTACCATTCCAGTAAAGCTCGTCTTGCAAATACGGGTCGATACTCAGAGAATATGAAGCGATCCTTTGGAGCTCTTCTTGTGGTAGATAATTTGCAAATTCATCCCATTTCCATCCCGAATTCTCGTCCCACATCTCGCTTACTGTAGCTCCAAGAATAGTTTCCGGAACGGGTGAAAGAACTTTGTCCGACAAGCAGCCTGTACCGGCCCATGAATGGTCCCAAAAGAGTGTTCTTCTTCCGTTTCCAAATGCCATAGAAACCCCTTTGTATAAGTACTCGGCATTGGAGGTAATGCCTGCCCATACGTTTGACATATTAGCCTTAGGTTGAAACATATCGACGTCACAACGACCGTTACAATACTTAGCTCTAAGAACTCGAGCCCAAAGGCTTGATGGTTCAGAAAGCACGCGCCAACCAAGTTTGATTAAAAAAGCAGCATTCGATTGACGGGAAGAGCGTAAGCCCAACCCGCCAAGGGATTTTGGTTTTTGAACCATTTTCCAAGAAATAAGATGAACCTTTCTCGCTTCCTCATTCCCGCCCCAAAGAAATTTCCGAGTTTTCTTATCAATATTATCACAAACTGACCTTGGTATCTTCGAGGTTTGCATACTATAATTAGCAATGGTAGATAGAGTCGACTGTATTAATGTGCTTCGTCCGGCCAAGGATAATTAAGTGTCTGGTTTGCCAACCTGCTAATCTCTTGTTAAATTTTTCTTCAAGATGAGCAAAGGTAGCCTTAATTACCCTACCATTAATAGTAGGCATACCTAAATAAGTTCCCAGATCGGTAGTGCTTTCGAAGCCGAGTATACTACTAATCTCCCCTTGCTCGTGCTCAGGTGTATTAGTAGAAAAGAAAACTTTTGATTTAGCAACACTGACCTTCTCCCCGGAAGCTCGACAAAAATTATTAAGGACGTAATTAATAATATAAGCTTGGTCGGCTCTGGCTTCTGCAAAAAGAACCATAGCGTCTGCAAAGAAAAGATTAGAAATTTTTGGACCATTTTTGCATATAGGGATGGGTAGCCAATCAGAACCTCGAATCCTTTCATCAATTGCCTGCTGTAGCTTCTCGAGGCACATAACAAAAAGATAAGAGGATAAAGGATCGCCTTGACGGACTCCTCTTGACGGTTTAAATTTTTCGGTCGGATTCCCGTTCCAAAGAATCTGCATAGTCGGTGTTGTAACGCATTCCATAATTGTTTCGACCATAAGAGGTGGAAAACACATATCTTTCAACGTAGCTTCAATAAAATCCCATCGCAAGCGATCATAGGCCTTTTCTAAATCGATTTTGATCGCCATATAGCACTTTTTCCCCTTAGCCTTGAGCATAGTATGAATAGTTTCTTGAAATACGACAATATTATCCGAAATCTGTCGTCCCGGTACAAAACCGCTCTGATTCTCAGAGATGAGCCGAGGTAGGACTTTCTTAATTCTATTAGCAATAGTTTTACTAACAATTTTGTAGGCGACATTACACAAGCTTATAGAGCGAAATTAAGAGATATATTCGGGCCCGGAAATTTTTGGAATTAAGACTATATGGGTATCGTTTAAACCATTGGGTAGACCTTTGCCCTCTAAAGCTTTCATCACCATGGCGCAGACATCTTCCCTAACAGTTGACCAATGCTTTTGATAGAAAAGTGCTTGATAACCATCGGGGCCTGGGGCCTTTAGTGAACCCATATCATGTACAACTCTTTCAATTTCAGCATGGGAGTAGTATTTTGTAAGCCAACCCCAATCATCACTGCTAAACTCAGGAAAGATATCATAAGGGATATCAATATTCTCGTCATCAACTGCTTCAGCCGTGTATAGTGTTTTATAGTATTCAACAATCATATTCTTAACTTCTTCCTCACCCTCTATCCAAACCCCATCATTGTTCTTAAGAGAAGAAATGCGATTTCTCCATCGTCGAACAAGTGTGCTAACGTGAAAGTATGAAGTATTTCTGTCCCCGTCTCGAATAAACTCAACTCGAGATTTTTGATACCAAAGCAATTCTTCGCGTTCCAGAACCTCATCTAACTCGCGTCTGAGCTTTGCCTCGAGTTTAATAAGATTTTTCTCTCTTTTAACCGAAAGATGCTTTTCACAACCTTCAATTTGAGCCAGTAGTTCTCTTTTTTTACGAAAAATGTTTCCAAAAACCTCTTGGTTCCAATTTTGAAGTTTATGAGATAAAGAGGATAGTTGATCAACTAATGATGATCCGACAGTCCAAATTTCGTCAACAAATTCCGTAAACTTCTCGTGAGTTAACCAAGCAGCTTGAAAGCGGAAAGGTTTCCGGACCGATTGTAATGGGGCGAACCCATTTGGTGAGATGAACAGGGGACTATGGTCCGATTGGTAAGCAGGGAGATGCTTGACACAGGCGTTCTCAAACCGAGTACCCCATTCACTATTACATAAAGCACGATCTAATCTCGCGCTTCGTCTTGTTTCACAAGAATTGCCCCGAGCCCAAGTATGAGAAGGACCCGAAAATTCTAGTTCAATTAACTCACAATCTTCTATCCACTCATTGAAAAGAGCACATCGTCTTGCCATGTTATGATCTCCACCGTGTCTTTCTTTTAAAGACCTAGTCTCATTAAAGTCTCCGGCTAACATCCAAGGATGATTATTAGATTTCGCATAAGTTTCTAGTTCAGACCACAATTCATGACGATTTTGCGGGTTAGGACTTGCATAAATAGCATAGAAGAACCAAGGTACTTCTCCTTGACGGGATACTTCGACCGTAATAAATTGATCATGAGATTTAACAAGGATTACATTCACTATTTCCGGGTGCCAATATAACCAAATACCTCCACTAAAGCCAACCTTATCAACTCGGGAGTGTCCGTTATATCCTATTACTGAGCGAATTTTCTCAGCATGATTGCCATCCATATGTGTTTCTACCAGAGCAAGGATAGATGGTTTATAAGTATTAACTACTTCTTTTAGAGCGTTAATTTTAGTTTTACTTTTCGTCCCCTGGATGTTCCACACCATACAGGTGATAGGGGTTAAATTTGGCGACAAACGAGGAATTCTATCCGACATATGATAAGGTATGCAGGGTAAAGATGATAGATAAGCTCGACTTACTAGCGAGAGCATTTGATTAACATTCCATGGAATCATCATCTCCACTTGGAGACTTACTGGCACATCTCTGAATAGTTGGAACGTGACATCCATGACTGGACTCTCCGGTACCATCACCCCCATAAAGGGTGCGGGCATCCCCGGCCATGCTCGTACTTTGCAGGCTTGAGCAGGGGGGATCATCTCGACTGTTGGTGGTTGTGGGAGGTATCGTAGTTGTGGCAACGATGGGTGAAAGATGGATATGTGAGGATTTGGAATTGGCAGCATCTTGAGAGTTGGGGTTGGTTCGCAAAATCGATGGACTTTTAGCGACAGTGGTAATAACACTTTTCTGAATGAGGGTGTTTGAATTAGTAATATCTTTTAAGATATTAGATGCACCAGTATTGGACTGCTTTGGAATATTGGGAAGGTTTTGGTTTGATTTTTTCTTAAAATATTTTGAGGTCTTATTATTGGAATATATTTGAATATTAGAAGAGATATTTGGTTGATTGGCTGGGGATGTGAAAGTAATATTTCCATTCGGAATTTCAGGCAATATTTGTGGAGTAATTACCTCCTTCATATTTTGTGATTGATTTGATAATATTTGGAATCTTGTACCAGAATTGTTAAATTGATTTTTTCCATAATTAAAGATACTGTTGGCTTGTGGATTTCTAATTACCGGCTGGACTTTCCTTCGAGGAGGTTTTTTGACGAACATCCATTCACCAAAGTTTGATTCTGTATCCTGCTGGACTGGTGTTGAATTGGTATCAGACTCCTTCTCCATTAATATGCAATCTGTATCCTGACCAGACTGTGGGTTTGAATCAATAGGGGCTATCTTTGATGGGTCGAAAGAGCAGTCACTCACCAAATGTCCTAGTCGACCACACTTAAAACATATCATACGTAGACCTTCATACTGTATGTGGTAGATCTTCTTATTCAGACGAAATTTTGATAGTAACGGTTTTTCTAGATTGACTTTTATGCTCATACGAGTAAACTGACCTCGCTCTGCCATTTCTGTATTTTTGTCTATCCGTACAACCGTACCTATTCTTGAACCAATTTTAACAAGAAATTCTTTATTAAAATACCGAACTGGAAGTTTTGGAATACGAACCCATGCTGTTAGGTGTGTCAACTTGTCCTCCGTAGGCACGAAATTCGGAATCCATTTGCGTATAGTCAAGTAGTGATCGTCGATCATCCATGGTCCCTGTGTTAGAACATGCTCATGATCCTTTCTCGATGAGAAACGGGCGACGTAGTAAGAGCATCCCAGGCCCGTAAGAGTGAGTTTGCCTTTAATAGCCCATTTTGCTTGTAATTTTCTCATTAGAGACAAGTAGCCAATCTGTTTATCATACATTTTGATGATTAAGGCATGTCTCCAAGGTTTTCTGAGCAGAGCCTTCTCATCCTTATTGAGACGAATCGTTGGACAGAATTCATCTTCCTGTTCTTCATCCGAAAGAATGTCATCGTCTGAGTCAATCGCTAAATCCTCTAAATCATATATAATCTTCCTCCTCAGTGCTAAAACTTAGGCCTTGTGCCATATCCTTATACGAGGTTCTCCTCTCATTGACAATGGTGGATTGCTCGTGTCTAAAGGTGTTAACCCCGACCCTGGTTGCTTCCTCTGTCCCTGCAGAAGGCACATTAGTCGCAAGAAATTCACTTACGTGCATCGTCTTGCGCTTAGTGCTTTTTGGCAAAGGGGGAAGTTCGGCGAGGGATCTGTCATTGAATTTTGAAATATCATTGGGTGAGGAGGGAGGTTGCCGTGGAGTAGTCTCCGGCGGGAGACCTTCCGTTGAGGCTTGCATTCAAAAGAGAGAATTGGAATATTTTAGAGAGAATATTTTTAAGATGTAGGCATATTGATATGTAGAAGGTACGTGAAGAACACGCATTTTGCCAAGCTGCACCTGCTCACGAGCAAAATGCATATCTAGCTCAACGTGTCTCATGCGCAGGTGTTGGACGGGATTGCCGAATCGATAAACAACAGATATTTTTAGCTGTATAGGTATGTCCCACCCAACCCGTTTTTCTCAAGTGTTTTCTGCTGTGCTTCGAAAAGTGCTTTCGTGTCACTAGATCACTCTATAATTTTACCAGGAGTTAAATCCAATTGAATATACTTTAGATAAAAAGAACGGAAAATTTACGAGGTACCCTCGAACTTTGCCATTTTTCACGTGGTACCCAACTTTTTAAGTTTGAGCACTTGATATCCTTGAAATTTGATTTTGAAACACAACATGTCCTTTTTATCGTTTTTAAACATTTCACTTGAGCATAAATTATAGACCAGAAATCGGAATTGACTAAATTTTTTCTTCCAAATTGATTAACTCTTCGAGATCTATAAATTGATAAAACGAAATTGGTCATTTGGAAATTTATGATTGAATATATATTCGATTTGAGATTTTCGTTAAAAAAACCTATAAAATGTCAGTCGGCAAATTTTTTTTTCTCAAATCGTAGATTATGACGAGATAATCATTTAACGAAAAAAAATTGGCCGATTTTGAATTCCGATCTAGGAGTTATGCGCAATTGAATTTTTTTATAGCGACAAAAAGGATATGTTGTGCATGAAAATCAAACATGGAGGGTATAATGTATACAAACTTAAAAAGTTGGATACCATGTGTAATATGGCAAAGTTCGAGGGTACCACGTGAATTTTCCGTAAAAAGAAATATATACACCTTAGTAGCCTCCTTAACGGCTGGCTAGTCAATTCCATGGTTGCTCGCCAGTCGTCTCCCGTCCTTTTCAAAACACTCCATTACTGTAT
>NW_027413550.1:0-27108 GCF_048544455.1 Silene latifolia | reverse complement strand
TGGATATCTAAGAGAGATATCAAAGCTTGATTAGTTGCAAAGTGTTTTGCACTATTCGGATCTTTTTAGGAATTGTGTTTCATAATGATGATATACATATAACGAGTGAATCCAAAAACCCACTTCTTCAATTAGAAGGAATGTATTCAATACATATCATGAGTTTTGTAGATTAATGCAATCCTAAGATAATGTGAAACTTAAGAGAGGGTCTTAAGTAGGACATCAATAAGTTTGAATCAATGTTTTAATCATGTTATAAAACTTTTTCGATAAGTCGAGAAGTTGTGTTTATACATGGAGTTTAGTGGGAGTTACGGTAATTTTAATTAGTCTTGTATGTGGATGACATATTGATCATTGAGAATGATTTAAGACTTTGGAGTAATATAATACATCAATAATATCTCGTTTTATGAAGATAAATCCACGTGATGTTAGCGTCAAATAAGAAGTCTTATGTTGATAAGATTCATGATTAGTTCAATCGAGTTGAACATATTTGATTGATTCCATTTGCTTCCGCTACCGGATCAATTAAATGAGTAATGATGTATAACACTTCATATACTTTGAGTATGATGAATTGTTTCAAATCGAATTGAAGTAATAGTTACCAAATAGCCATATTTTTATTCTTAAGTGCTTGAAGAAGCATTAAAGATGCAAAGTGAAGTGTTTTTTATACAAATTCACAAATTTGTGTAAGGGCTTACACTAATGCCAGTTGAGATTGCATAAGGTTTCGGACAAAAACCGTATTCGAAACACCTAAAGATGGTTAAGGAACCATTGTGGCTATGTTATTTAAGAAATGGTGTAATACTCCGTATTTATGAGTCTTTGGGTACTCTATCGAGTAGGCCTTACTCTGTCGAGTAAGGGTGTGTTGCATTTTAAAATAGTTTTTGACCTGTTGGATACTCGATCGAGTAACGTAGATACTCGATCGAGTAAGGGGGCACTCGATCGAGTACCTTAGCTACTCGATCGAGTAGTCGGTTTACGGGGAATGATTTGACGGGTTTTGCTAATAACGCGAGTTTGATATAAAAGGTTTCCGTCAGTTTATTTAATCACTTTTAACCTTTCTAAACCCTTCAAAAGAAAAAGGAGTTACGTAGTTCTCTCTCGTCGCGTTGTTGGCAAATCCCCAAGGCTAGGAGTGTCGGATCATCTTGTTCTTTGCATCATAGTGTTTCTTGCGTCAAGGGTAAGATCTACATACCAATTTTATATTGTTTCTTTGAGTTTGTTTAAAACCCTTATTGGGTAGATTTGGGGGTTTTGGGAGGGTTATGTTGATTAGGTGATAATTGTATGATTATGTGTATAGGAGAAGGGTTCGTAGAGGAAAGGTTTTGAGACAGCTGCTAGATCGTCTGATGTTTGTGTTGCATTCCAGGTAGGATTTCCTACTCAGTATTAGTCCCATAATGGGATGATTGTTGATGTGTTGAGATTGATTGTTTGATATAGTAATTGTATTGTGACGGTTGTGATTGTGATTGGGATTGTTTGTCTATGGTTCTCGAGGCGTGTCCTCGGCTGAGTGGGGTCACTTGCGGGAGTGGCTTCACGCCCTTGTTTCGCCTTCTGTGGAACCCGCCACAGAAGGGATGTGCACATTAATGGACAGGGTTATCGCTCATTATGAGTGTAACACCCCCATATTCAGAGGAGCCTTAACTAGGCCTTCCTTAGCATATAAGGGCGTTACCATCTCGGTTGCCCGAGGAAAGTAATTATCAAACGTCAATAAAAGAACTATTAAGTTGTGTTACAAGTGATTTAAACCAAAATACCACACAAAGGTACAACTCAAGGACTACTCGCTATGACCATCATATCTCGTGAAGACTCATCCCTGCCCGGACTCCAGCTATCCACGACATCAACACCTGCTAAGACCGACTGCTCACCATAAGGGATCACGGCAGACACATAACAAACAAACAACCACACAAGGTCAGTACTGAGATAAGACAAGACAACGACAACTACAATCAACAATACAAACGCCATTACCAGCTCCAACCACAGTCACCACAACCCAATCAACTCTGTCACTGACTGTCCACTGGACCAGCCCTGCCAGTGGGAGACCGCAGCCGTTCCCACCTAAGCCCCGCTCATCAAACGAGCGACAACCATGTCCCATTAATGTGCACATCCCCTTTCGTGGCGGGTTCCACGAAGGGCGAAACTAGGGCGTGAAGTCACTCCCGCAAGTGACCCCACTCAGCCGAGAACGCATCTCGAGAACCATCAACAAACACAACCACAATCACAATCACAATCAATTACTCTGTCAAACAATCACAATACTAACATAACGACCGACACACTAGACTATCTACAGAAACTGAGTAGGCGAACCTACCTTTAAGCGACCGCAACCAATCCATGCCGACGGATAACACATCCAAAGAACCAAGCAACGCCTATTACCATCATGCAAATATCTATTACTAACAATCAAACCCTAACTATAGAGACAAGGACACGGATGATGATTGTGACATACCTATAGGGAGAGACAAGGCAAAAGACCGCTACCCGACTCAAGAGACGCTCTTCTAAGGCACAAGGATCTTCACAAAGGCTTCCATGGAGGTTTTGAGGTGAAGGGAAGGGAAAGAGGCGACTGAAGGATAGGAGGAAAGTGGCGGAAGTGATTTGCGGATTTAACAAAACGCGATATAAAACCCTCGCTGAAAACCAGGCACTCGATCGAGTACCCAACCTACTCGATCGAGTGGCCCCCTACTCGATCGAGTACCCTAGCTACTCGATCGAGTAGCCTCTACTCTATCGAGTACCACTCTTAAAACGCACCCTAAGATGGTTTTGGCACACTTCCCTAAGGTTACTCCCGCTCCCAAGGACAGTCAACGCTGGTCAAAGGATCCCTAAAAGGGCGGGTATTACAGTCTTCCCCCCTTAAAAAGAACTTCGTCCCTGAAGTTCAACTCACCTCTCCCGCTCATGGCACGGAACCAACCCAATCTCACCAATCTTCCCGATCAGATCATCACCCCTTGTAAACACCATTCCCCCCCCATGTCATCATCATCACCCTCCACAAATAAACCTATCGACTCTTGTCACTATCATGCAAGCTTTATCACGGTCAACCGTTATTTTATATACACCTAAAACATCCGACGCGC
This sequence comes from Silene latifolia, assembly GCF_048544455.1. Classification (NCBI taxonomy): domain Eukaryota; kingdom Viridiplantae; phylum Streptophyta; class Magnoliopsida; order Caryophyllales; family Caryophyllaceae; genus Silene; species Silene latifolia. The sequence goes on along the minus strand of NW_027413550.1, from coordinate 23,935 downwards.
CGTGCGAATCGCCGCTCACGAACTTCCAACATACACTAATTACTGTCCAACCATCCATCTAGAACATGTCTCACATCAACTTTCATGTGGTACAACTAATGCCACCATGTTACTTGGCAACATGATTCAGATACAATCATACTCACTTTAAAGAACCAAAGAAAATAAGTCGTTACAATTCAACAACAATTTTTTTTTTTTTTTTAACACATGACACCCACCCGCCTTATAAACAACCACCAACAATATTATAAACAAGCAAAACACTATTCGAAAACAACCTTTTTATTTCGCGACATTACTCTTCCCCTCTAAAAAGGAACTTCGTCCCCGAAGTTCATCACCCAAATATCAACACGTATTACTTATTATGGGCATCAAAACATGAAAGAAAACCACATTATTATGGACATTACTCACTAATTGTACCCTCGTTAAATTAAAATCATACACACGCCACCGGAATAACTAGTCACCGATGATAACATATATATTAATATGGTATGCACAAATGTACGAGAAGCTACAACTCCGATAAATAGATCGTAAAGAGGCGTATACAAAATAAAAGTAACAAGAAATTATTACCGCCTTACTAATTGTGACAAATATGCTAATAAAACTTCAATCATGACTTGTAACATATGAAATTAACGGTTCAAAGGTGTTACTACGTACTCACAACTACTTTAAACATTAAACTCGTAATTATAAAACAATTGAACATTTTTAATTTTCAAAAACCTCCTGTAACAGTGCTACTCGATCGAGTAGGTAGCGGTACTCGATCGAGTGCCATGCTACTCGATCGAGTGTCTAGGCTACTCGATCGAGTGGCCTACAGGTCAGAAACTTTTCCCTCGCCTCATCCTGTAGCTACTCGATAGAGTACGGGGTACTCTGTCGAGTACCTACAGGCCAATTCCTCATAAAACCTGTCACGAGTTAACACCCATGCGCATACTTGTCATATAAAATCGAGTCGGGACGACTCCCCGACTTCCAATATCCTGCAATCAGTTAGAATATCAAATTCGGCCTTATGGCCAATCATACAGATCCAACTAAGTCTCAAAACAAAAGGAGACAACTACCAAAGTCTAACAACAATATCACCATCTAACATCAACTACTATCAACAAATATAAGAACGAGGAGTATCACTCCTCCTGTTGCTGCTGCTCCAACATCACCTCATCATCACCACCACCCGAAGTACCACTCCCGATGTCCCAATCCCCGCATCCACTCCCCGCTCCCGCTCCTCCCGCTCCCCGGGCTCGCGTACCATGGAGTCAAGCCGCCGTAAGGGAAGGACTGAGGTGTCCCCCACGTCGACTGCTCCACCCCGTAGGAATGGAAAACCCCCGTGTAGTCCCCAACTCCACTCCACCAAACTGGATGCGGTCCCTCTGTCCCTATCCCCTGAGCGTACGCCATCTCGTGCATGTTCCGAAGTGTCAAGGTAGATGACACTCTCTCCGCTAGGTAACTGGATCGCGTCTCCGGGGTGTCGAGGTAAGGGTAGCATGGAAAGGACTGCTGCTGCTGCGGTGTTACTGGCTGTGGCCTAGACCCCGAGGCCCTCTCCCTCACTCGACGGGGTCCCCTCACCACTCTGGGTCTCTCCACCCTCTGGACTTCCGCATTCTCGCCCTTCGTCGGCTCCGGCATCTCCTGGAGGATGGTGCCATCAATGAGATAGGTCTGCACGGTGGGCGGGGTGTATCCTCATCTTCCTCCTCCTCCTCCTCCTCATCGTCCACATCCACAAATACCACCGCCGCTCTAAGGGCTCTGTGGGCGGGAGGTGCTCGTGAGCCGGAATCTTCATCCAACTCATGCCATACACTCTCCATGCTAGGCTACCGTCAGCCAAGGTTCTCAACCACTTCAGGTCGAGGTAGTATTCACGATCCATGGTAGGCACAGGGGTAACTAGAGGCACGTATGCCGAAGAGGCCTCAAAAGAGGTTAGCTTTTCAGCTAACCGAGTGGCAATAGCACCACAGCTCAAGTACCGGGAAGAGGAAGAAGCCATCAAGGCAAGAGCAGCACAGACTATAGAAGGAGCATTAAAGACCACTTTCTTGGCCCGCTCCGGATTGAGGTACGACATCAAAAGTAAAACCTCATGGTTATTCAATTTACTGATATCTTTTCGGTCATAGAGAAGGTTCGAGAGAGAACGGAGAAAGATCCTCAAGGTAATATGCTGAACATCATTAATCAGCATGTTGCTCGAGGTGGGAGCTTGCTTCCCAGTCAAGCAAGGCATTAGGCGGCGGACGCCGCACTCACCGGAATGTCGGTGATGGAGTCCTTGGGAGGCTTGGCCAACCCAAGGTGAGAGGCAAACAGTCCATAGTCAACAAAAACTGGTATTCATCAATCTAAACTCAACAGACTGACCCACTGGGTCATAGTTAAAAGAGCTCAGGAACTCCAGGGTAAGAAAAGGGTAAGTATGCTTCCTCAGCCTATACAAACCAGTAAAACCCAAGGTCTCGAATATATGACGGACATCCGTCTCTATTTCCAACTCTTCTAACACACCGGTGTCTATACACTTTGTGGGTCTCATCTTGCGTTTTTGTAAAGCTACGAAACGCTCCCTTTGCTTAAATTCAACAAAAACAACAGAAGGGTACTCAGAAACTGCGGGTACTACCGGTGCACTAGCCTCCCCCCTCTCAAGTGGATCAACCCTTCCCCGTTTACTCTGACGGGTTCCAAGGTTTAGTCTCGGCATCTGCTTTAGACATATGTTCAAACAATTTATATAAACATGCAAGCATATACTTCATGTAATTTGTGTTCTATATACTTAGTAAGTTTACTATTTCATCAACCAGTTCCATATTTGAAGCACATAAATCATGTCACCAAACTTAGTTGCTCAGCTAGGTACACACCAATTTTCCAACCATTCTCAGCATGTGAAGCACATATTTCCCGTTGTTACTTTGGGTATGAAAATAAGTATACATGTTCATTAGCAGTTTCTACGATTTCAACACACAAGTTCATATTATTACTACTCATAAGGCATAGTGGTGAAAGTCATTATCATGATGGCCGCATATGTTCAGCGAATTTGAATACCCTATCATGCTTCTAAGGGTTGTTCTAGTACATTGCTAATTACATGTTACTGATTCAAGAGAATGAATAATTTATGACAAATCAATATCACCCTTCACTATTATGTAAAACAACTCAATCAAAATTTTCAGACGGTCTTTACAGCTGTGAAAATTGTGGCATGTATTCATCAATCATTGTTTCTATTATCATATTGAAGTTCAATTCATGCTTATATTGTCAATTACAACATCAATTTTCTAATTTCTAAGTCACGAATTTCTCATAAGGCACTTTTAAGACGGAGTTTTAAGGCGACTTTCTAAGGGTAAAATCATCAAAATCTATCCTCCAACATGATATAAACCGTAATTAAGGCTCAATTTTACTATCTAATCATTATAAAACAACCAAAAATCGATTTCAATTTGGAAACCCTAGAAATTTCGGGTTCCACTATTGCAATTTCTAATCTAATTTACAGCATATAATCACCAACAACCATGAGAAAGGAGGCATATGAATCATATTTCAACAATTAAAAGCACCAAATTGGCCATTATCATCGAAATTTCAGTTTGTTTTACTATTTTAACACATTCAAAGCAATAAACCATGTACATTAGGAAGAATAGCATACCTTGATTGAGGAACAAGTAGAGGAACGAAATTAAACTAAGAAATTAACCCCAAGAATCACTACTAACCCATGAGAAAGAGAGGATTTGAGAGGAATTAAGGTTTTGAGAGAAGTTTAGATGTGAGAGTGTCGAAACATAGGGGAATAAGAAGAAGATATAGGAGGGTTAGGGGTTTTAAGAAAACCCGTAGAAATCACTGTATAGTAACCTACTCGATCGAGTGCCTGGGGTACTCGATCGAGTACCACCCTACTCGATCGAGTAGGAGCTAAATCATCGAGTAACTGCGGGAATTTTCCCACATCCCGACATCATAGCTTCCTAATTAGATCGAGTGAGGTCTACTCGGTCAAGTAAGCACTCGCACTCGGTCAAGTATAGTTAAGCACTCGTTCAAAAAGTACGAAGTAACTTGAAGATTCCTGCAAAAACAACATCGCGTGTCGATTCCAGCTAAGTTCGGAATTCGGCACTCATTATCAAGTTCATTCACGTATTACTATTATTACCAAAATCTACCATATTGTCAAACAAATGGAGTTTATTCCACTTACACTACACTCATTACTCTACTCGGTTTACCTGCTACCGAATCTTCCATAGATATAACCACATCGTCGTATTACATTTAAGTTTACTTTATATGTATTACTACCAAATTGAAATATTTAAGTTAATATTAGTTCATTCTTTCACGTATTACATAAATGCATACTTTTCAAACAAATTAATCTACCATGTTTCACATTCTATCATAAGCAATTTATCTTACTTAAATCAAATATTACGCAGCGGAAAAGTTTCAACTAAATAGCAAAGCATATACACCTTACCATATACCATGGTTAGGATTATTACTCGTCTATACTATAATTATCATTATAATCATCGCGGTAGGATCTATAATCTCACTTACAACTCCCGTCATCATAAATTCTATGGCAACTACCCACGTGCTCACTATTCATATTACACATTCGATTTCACACTTTCACGCATCTCCATGACGAGAAATTTCGTCACGCATCACATAGCTATCATATAGGCTCACTAATCATTCAAAGAACTCCATAACTTCGTCAACAATTACCATATTCGATCCAAGCATTACTATCACACCGCTATTAATTCTAACAAAACTTAACCGGAGGTACTCCGGCACAATTAACATACATAGCACCCATAGACACACGGACTCCACATTCCCATCCCATGTGACTGGCTTAAGCGTCATGGGGCCAAGATTTTGAAATGAGGGCGCCTACTCACCCAAAATCTAGCATCAGCCGGGGCTCCCATTACACATACACCAGGTTCATTTTATTAGACTCTCTACGTTCATTATGTTCATTTGTTACAGGTTCCAAAATCGTCTCTCTGATACCACTTTGTAACACCCCCATATTCAGAGGAGCCTTAACTAGGCCTTCCTTAGCATATAAGGGCGTTACCATCTCGGTTGCCCGAGGAAAGTAATTATCAAACGTCAATAAAAGAACTATTAAGTTGTGTTACAAGTGATTTAAACCAAAATACCACACAAAAGTACAACTCAAGGACTACTCGCTATGACCATCGTATCTCGTGAAGACTCATCCCTGCCCGGACTCCAGCTATCCACGACATCAACACCTGCTAAGACCGACTGCTCACCATAAGGGATCACGGCAGACACATAACAAACAAACAACCACACAAGGTCAAGATGACGAGACAAGACAAGACAACGACAACTACAATCAACAATACAAACGCCATTACCAACCCAACCACAAATCACCACAACCCAATCAACTCACATCGATCGTCCACCGGACCAGCCGCCCTGGGGGACCGCAGCTGTTCCCACCTAAGCCCCGCTCATCAAACGAGCGACAACCCTGTCCCATTAATGTGCACATCCCCTTTCGTGGCGGGTTCCACGAAGGGCGAAACTAGGGCGTGAAGTCACTCCCGTAAGTGACCCCACTCAGCCGAGAACGCATCTCGAGAACCATCAACAAACACAACCACAATCACAATCACAATCAATTACTCTGTCAAACAATCACAATACTAACATAACGACCGACACACTAGACTATCTACAGAAACTGAGTAGGCGAACCTACCTTTAAGCGACCGCAACCAATCCATGCCGACAGATAACACATCCAGCAACCAAGCAACACCTATTACCATCATGCAAATATCTATTACTAACAATCAAACCCTAACTATAGAGACAAGGACACGGATGATGATTGTGACATACCTATAGGGAGAGACAAGGCAAAAGACCGCTACCCGACTCAAGAGACGCTCTTCTAAGGCACAAGGATCTTCACAAAGGCTTCCATGGAGGTTTTGAGGTGAAGGGAAGGGAAAGAGGCGACTGAAGGATAGGAGGAAAGTGGCGGAAGTGATTTGCGGATTTAACAAAACGCGATATAAAACCCTCGCTGAAAACCAGGCACTCGATCGAGTACCCAACCTACTCGATCGAGTGGCCCCCTACTCGATCGAGTACCCTAGCTACTCGATCGAGTAGCCTCTACTCTATCGAGTACCACTCTTAAAACGCACCCCAAGATGGTTTTGGCACACTTCCCTAAGGTTACTCCCGCTCCCAAGGACAGTCAACGCTGGTCAAAGGATCCCTAAAAGGGCGGGTATTACAATGAGGAGCGGGGATTTGGTGGGTACGGCTGCGGTACCCCACTGGCAGGACTGGTCCAGTGGACAGTCGGTGATTGAGATTGTTGGAGTTGGTGTAGTTGTGTGTGACAGTTAAGCTGTCTGTTTATCTTATTGTTGATATATATTGAGTTGTGTGATTAGTACTGACCCCGTTTAAATGTTTTAAAAACTGTGGTGATCCATTCGGGGGTGGTGAGCAGTTATTGAGCAGGTATGAGACGATGCATATGGGATAGCTGGGATGAGTCACCACGTTGCAGTTTAGAAGTCTTCCGCTGTGTCTGACGCTTGATAGTATTTTGATAGTAGATAGTTTTGAGAACTTGTATTTCCTTTTATCAGTTTTGGTGTTGAACATGTAATCACTTAAACTATAATTACTTTTAAAGTACGTTTCTTTATTGTCTTATGATATTCATTGCCTCAGGCAACCGAGATGGTAGTATCCTTATACCTGAGTGGTCCTGGTAAGGCACTTGGAGTATGGGGGTGTTACAAATGGATTTGCTAGAATTGTTCTAGGCAATAAAGAACAATGAGAGATGTTTACAATGGAAATTGAGTACACTTGCAATCATGAGATGTGCAAGAGGATAGATCCCGCACACTGTGAAAACAGTGGGAGCTATTCTAAGGCTAGAGAGCTTATGTCTAGATTGGATCTAGACACATACTCAAAAAGTTTTGTAATGCAAATGTATACATTACAAAGGAAAACGAGTATGTAGTAAGGTTGAGTTAGGTACAAGAAGTTGATAAAACCTACTAACCAAAGCCTTATCATGGGCTTAACATGATGAGTCATGTCATATGTCATTTCAATTGCATTGAGATGAACAACTACATATAAGATGAAAATGGATTATAAAAATATGAAGTAGTAATCAGGTTTGACTATTCATATGTGATAATCACATTTATCGTTCGAGTTTTTTAAATCTGAAAACTTCTTTTATACTTTGTTACATCCAAACGGGTTGTAGAGACAATATTGAACCTCGTTAAAGTGAACCCGGATTAACATGGTATTCGCCCATAGTCACTTGTATGAGGTGACGTCTCGAAGTGACTAGAGTGTGATGCGATTGATGGCAAGTTCAAGTGTCATAGAGTCATGTGAGATGACTAGTCGATCACAATAGCAGACTGTTAGGAACACTTTGTCGGGCCTTATGACCGCTTATAGAGTTCTGGCAAATTTATATAGCCTGGTCGTGGCGAGAGCTACTATAGTATTCTAATGAGTCGATTCTTTTGACTAAAGACTGTTCGCCTAAGGTGGCACAGTTTCAGATTAACTTTGATTTATGTTACTACGACCTTCGTAAATGGGGTCAAATGGGCATATTTTGGGTTATGATAGCTGTGGCTAGTCGAAGGGAATAATGCGATAGGAATTGTCCACCCCCTTGTCAGGGTTAAAACAATATCTTAGGTCCACTCGAGGAGTAATGAACTGGAAATGCGTGGCCACGCTCGGAAGGTATCTATGGTAGATGATTCCGGTCAATCAGTTATTCTCCAGATCGAGGAAACCACTCTCGATATGAACACTTGCAAGTACGACCTGAAAGGCACCTTGCATTGAGTGGGAGATAGTAATAGGACAAGAGAATTGCTGACGCACACTTGTCGAGGACAAGTGGGAGATTGTTGGAATACGTGTCCTCCGACAATAATGCAATCACAACTGTCGATCATGATGATCACATGTTTAAATCTCATTTTAAGAATACATGTGGGATGTAATATTTTACAGTCAACTGGTCCACACATATCGGTAATGATTGGCTGACTAGAGTTTGACATTACTGTCGTGCGACGGTGGTGATCAGTTGATCCTCTTAGGTTATACCTATAGGGAAATACTCTTAATTGATTATTTAATTAATCGTATACCGATACGAGTTAATTAAATTGCTTAAAATTGACGGATGATTTTGTGAGTAAAGTTGACGTGTCTCATTGTAATTCGATTAAATTAGATACGGTCTAAGTAATCGAATTGTTTTATTACTTGGATAAAATTATTGTTTACGAAACAATTGAAATTGAAATTGAATGAATAATTTATTATAAATACAAAACGTTATGGTTTATAATTGATAAACCGTTTTGGTACAAGTAATTACGAATTACTAGTCGATTTTGTATATGACATATTTTATGAGTATGTTGATTTTTAATATGTTAAAAATACATTACAATTTCACATATCAAATAACATGTCACATATGTCACAATTGACAAATGACAAAAATAAAATGGACCTTCCATTTTATATTAAGTGTACCGAAATAGGGAGGGTTAGGGTCTTTAAATTGTGTTAATTATTTTTTAAATGGAAAACACAATGATAAGACCTTGCTTGTAGCCTTGCATGCCTATTTTTCTTGGGTAGAAAAACAAGCTCATGCATTGGGCACCCTTCCCCCATCACCACCGGTTTTCCAAGAGAAAAGATAAAGTTTTTCCTCTATCATTTATTCACAACTTCAACTCATATTTTCTAGTGTAAGAAAATGAATTCTCTCTATAATTTGTGAAAACTTAGAGAAACAAAAACCTCACAAATCACTCCTCTCTTGACCGAAATATTCAAGAGAACAAATTAATATTTTTGTGTCAAATTTTAAGTAAAACTTATATTATTACTAGTTCATAATTATATAAGTTATTAAGGGATTTCCTTGGGTATATGCTTTTGGGAGAGGTTCTATTTTGAACCTTGTTCATCCATTATAAGGAAGCTCAAGAACTAACAAATAGGTGAATTTGTTGGCGCCCTTTAATCCGAAATCACAAAGTAAGAAAGACGATTTCTTCTCTTATCTTGTTTTAGTTTGCATGCATAAGATCTAACATTTATTTTATGACTAAATAAATTATTTTATATATGAATATGTAAATTAATGAGATTAATAATTCTAACAGTTTATGTTGTGGAAGCCCCCAAGTTCGTATACCGGATCTGCAAGTACTTGGTTACTTGACCTCTTTTCTATTACTGCTTTGATGGGTGACGATGTGATTGTTACCACTTTGCCATTTAGTGGGATCTTGATTTTCTGGTAGAGGGTGGATGTTACCGCTTTAGAGGCGTGGATCCAAGGTCTTCCCAGAAGTATGTTGAAGGATGCTTCAATGTCCACTATTTGGAAGTTAACCTTTCGTTCAATCGGTCCTATGGCTATGGTAAGGTTAGCTAGTCCTACCACTTTTCATCGTGTACCGTCATATGCGCGAACACCTTGGTTGGTAGGGGTCCAATCCGACTCTTTCATGCCCAATTTGTATGCCATTTTCAAGGGTATGACGTTGACTGCCGAGCCATCATCTACCAAAGTCATTGGCACATTCTTCTTTAAGCAAATGACAGTAATGTATAGAGCCAAGTTGTGACTAGCGCCGAAGGGTGGCAAATCCTCATTCGAGAAAGTAACAGGGTTACTTAGCGTCAGTAAAGCTTGGCGATGTGGAAATGAGCTTGCTACTAGTTGCCGATCGAAAGATCACCTTTGTCTTCTGTAGTTGCTTTAGTAAATGGTCGGTAGAGGTATCTTCGTTATCATTTGGGGTGACAACATTGGTATTGGTGATTGAACCATTTGTTATGGGACCATTTTGAGAAACATTTTGATATGGACGCCCTGAACGAGTAAGGTGGTCTACATCTTGGTCTTCACTGTTTTGAACTATTTCCTTGCTGACCTTGACTAGGTAGTGTTCGGTGAGGTATTCATTTTCATCATCGTCGGCCCATACTCCATTGACAGTAGCAAGTTCTCTCATCCTTATGATTTCGGCCTCCAAGTGAAGGATTTTGTCGACTAAGTTATCAACCACGGCTACTACTTCTTGCATCGTAGAGTTTTGAGAGAGGTTTAGTGGTGAGCACTCCTTAGGTGTTGTACTTGGATTACGTAGGGATGCCACTACACTTTCTAATTCTGAGACTTGCCTATTCACACTTCTTGCCCATGCGATAAAGTCGGTGATAGTAGAGGAAATGGTAGAGTAGTTCCCTTCATCTTCTATTGCATGGATGTCATCTTCGACTGGAGAAATGAGGTGTGAACAATCAAAATTAGATTCTTCACTTGTAATCATCAGAATTCCAAGAGGATTCTGAGTATTGTTAGGCTTGCCTCCAGGCAGTATTGGTAGGCGACCGTCTTCAATCATGTCTTGAAGTACGTGTTTTAGCTTGTAGCATTTTTCTGTATCATGTCCCTTACCTCTATGATATTTGCAGTACGAATTCTTGTCCCAGGACTTGGATTTCTTTTCTGGTTCAGGTTTAGGGCCTTTGGGTTGAAGCTTACCCTGTTTCATCAATCTCTTCAAGGCGTTGGAGTATGTATCCCCAATGTTTGTGAACTTTCTTTGCGGGATACTCTTCTTTGAGGGTTCGAGAAGGTTAACTTCATCAGCCTTGCTAGTAGAGCCGTAAGAACGACTTGTTGAACCTTGATATCCACGACCTACCGTTTTGGACAAGAGCCCTTTACGGATGTCATCTTCGATCCTTGTTCCTAATACAGTCAGGTCCTTGAAGGTCTTAATGTTTTCGTACCTCAAATGACTTGCATAAATGGGCTTTAAGTTGTCCACGGATTTTTCAATGAGGGTAGCTTCATCTGGACGTTCGACAAGTTGGGTACTAGTCTTCCTCCATCTACTTAGGAAGTCGGTGAAACCTTCTTTATCGTTTTGGGTAAGAACCTCTAAGGTGTGCATATTGACTTGAATCTCGGCATTATCCGCATATTGCTTAGTATCAAGAGATGAAGCAAATATCCTTAAGAACATCTCGGGTTTGATGCCTTTGATAGACATGTAATCCTTGAAAGCACGGATATGGTTCAAAGGGTTTTCATGCCCCTTGAATTTAGGGATTTCCGTCATATTGAAGTTGGTTGGCAATTTGGAACTCACGGCCTCATACTTACGATTGTTTTCCCTATAGATATCATCCCCTTTAAGATACATCAGTTGTTCCTCCACGTATTGGAGTCGTTTCTCAGCTGCAGTGGGATCTATGGGAGGGTTAACCTCTTGTGCTCCCACAAAAGGTGGAGGATCTTCATTCACAAAGTTGCTCACTATCTCATGGTGTATTTCGCCCTAAGCAGGAGGCAACCTAGTTTCTACAGCAACAATTCGACCCTCAATTGTGTGGAGTCGATCATTCACTTGGTCTTGACTAGTTTGGAGACGAGCGAGCGCGGCTAGGATTTGATCATTACCATTCTTGGGTTGACTTTCACTTATGGTGCTAGTATCAGGCATCTTGGAAACTGGACCAGAGATCGACGATGAATCAAAACACGATCGACCATTCTAGCACACTTACTCAAAAAGGTTTGACTTGTGAAGTGGGAGTGTGCCACTTGTGTCAAGTGAGATTTAAAGAAATGACAAAGGTTTGAAAATGTTGGTCCTAGTCAACTATAGTGTAGTTGTAGGAGTGGACTCGAAGTGAGATTTTGAAATGGGCTTTGGGCCCAAATTTTGACTCGACAATTGGACAGAGTTTCGACTGGTTTTGCACTAACATTGGCCTTATTTCGAAAATTTACATCTTAAAAGGGGTTTTGATTTTTTTTTACAAAATTCGTCACGGTTTTATTTAGAAATGGTGATCACATATGGTACAAGCATGCAAACAGGCATTATAACGGGATGCTGAGTGCATTTAAAATGTTTTTGGCTTAAAGGGTGGGTTGCCATACCGAACAATCAAACTCGGGGTCTGCGGAGAGGCTCGTACCAAACAGGAGTAAGGTCGATTCCTAGTCCATTTCCTCGAGTAGTGAAAGTCCTTGATACAAACAAGAGTAAGTACCATGGTATGGTTGACGCTAATCGGTATCCATCCTTAGGCCCAAATAAGAATTTGGACCGTTTAGACGGGACTATTGGTCGAAAGGGTTGGGTTGGGCCTAGGAAGGCCGAATAAAACAATCTAGGAAGATCGAGTTATGAAAACCAACAACTGTCTTATACAAACTATTCCCTAACCTTGTTCAAGTTTCGCCCTTGGCTACACGTAAGTGTGTTATCCCCAGCAGAGTCGCCAAACTGTGGACGCGGGCCCACGGGAGAAAATCGAGCAAGCTTTTGTATTTTTCAGCATTTGTGGAGTCGCCACCAATTTTTGTGGGAAATTGGAATCGTTCGAATGCCTCGTGTCATGTCAAGACACAAAGTAATGACATAGACACTAAGAACTCGTTACCCTTAGCATTCTATGTCTAGAATGACTCTCGTGGATGCCAATGAACACGGATGTTCACAGAGATCTGGAGTAAGGGGTGAGGGTACGTATTAGGAAGCTCTTTTGATCGAACACTTAATCCCGCCTGCCTCGATAGCGGCCTCTACTAATGATTAGGGAAGTTGTCTATACTTGATATGTTGAAGGTTATATGCATGCAATGCAACATCCAATAGATTAATCCTAGCATGTGAGAATTAACTAAGTCGGTGAACATGTAATTTAGCATACATTGAGTCAAAGGAGGGTTTAGATTAATTACATGTGAAAACAAGTAATTAAATCATCTAATACAATAAATAAATGTAATAATTAAAATTACAATAATTTACAATGGTCAATTGATTTACGTCGAAAATACATTTAAAACGGATAATTTGAGAAAAGGAAGGGGAAAATAAAATTAAGTTAGAAAATAAACAGATTAATAGTGATAATACGGATAATAGTTAATTAATTATGTAAACTAATAAACTAAGTCAAGGCAGAAACGGGAGTTCAGAGACAGAACTCAACCCGAACAAAGCAATGTAGCTGCGTCCTTTGGAAGAGGCGCAGCAAAACGCCGCGTCTGCTTCGAGTTCGGCCCGATCGTAAGCCGAATTGCATATCGTTAATGTTAATTGGTAATTTAACGGTTGATTAATGAGATTTGACTCGGATAGAAGTGATTTAACATATTATTAACATGTGAATCAGTCGTAAAAAAACGATAAAACATGGAACAAAACTAATTAGAACAAATTAATTACAAGGTGAATGGATGGATTAACAAATTAAATAAACTAAGTTAGATAGGTTATTAATGACGAACTAATGATGATGATAACAAATAACAGATGCAAATATATCAAAGATGAATTCCAGAGACTCAATGTTGATGAATCGAACCTCTAAAACCCGAATTGATTTTAATGACGAAAACCCGCAAATATGAATTATAAGGGATTTAAGTCGGGAATTAAATGACGAACTAATATTAATGATTTACATGTCAAAAATTGTTATACTAAAAATAATTGGTTAATGAAATGTAAACAAATGAAAGACAAAACAAAAACAATCAGATGAACTAAAGACGAAAGAAGAAGAAAGGAAGCAGGAACTGCGGCAGCCTCAGGAAGAGGGACAGCAGGTGCTGCGTCCCTTCGTAGAGGCGCAGCAGTTGCTGCGTCCTTTCTTGACATTTGTCTCCTGTTAATCCGTAAAAAGGGTTTAAATGAAGGTTTTAGAAATCGGTTTTGAATGTATTTTCGGCGTAAACCTTACAATAATTATACAAAAATAAAGTACAATATTAAAAGAAGGAATTTACACCCTCAGACTTACATGTTTGAGGAAACGAGATTGACTAAGTTAACGATTAGTGATTGCTCGACTCGAATGTACGACGAAAGTGCCCTCTAAGAGGAAATTAAACAAGTTGATTAAAGTTGATTGATGTGGAGTTGGTCAAATTGGTTGGGCATGCAAAACGAGGCTGGTACTCAGAAAGATCCGAGCTTACGTGATTGAAACATCAAGCATGTAGGCGCCAAAAAGCAAGAGCGTGGTCTAGAATGCAAAGGGAGAAGAGAAGGGCGGACACTCGCGTGAGAAATATGTGAGGCCGAAGGTTTCTATTTATACTAATCACGGAGGGAATTAGGGTTTTCGGAGAAACCTTGGAAGTGAATCTCGAAAAGATTTGGAAAAATACGCAGAAAGAAGCTGAGGAAGAGGCGCAGCACTCACTGCGTCACTTGGAAGAGGCGCAGCACCTGCTGCGTCCTTTCCTCAGTGGTTTCCTCCTGCAGAAGAAAGATGTTCGCGTTTCTATTATGGAAGTTGCGGTTTAAAATCAATTTCATTAATATTTTATATAATATTCCGGGTTATAATTTACCAAAGAGATAAAAGATCGAAAATATGGAATAGAAATATCCGGAACATTCCAGAATATTCTAACTCGGCATTTTAAACTGTTATTAGAAAATGAAGACGGTTTTTGACCCGGACTCCAAATGTAATCTAATTACTGCCAAAATGACCGTAATGACACCTAGATGACGACTATGAGGTAGACACAAGTGTTTGAGCTATCACTTGATGATAAACTTACGAACTATCATAAATCATTCTCGGTACCAAACCTACGGCCCAATCATCACCGGGTGGCTTACGGGAGGTGCAGAAATGAGGTATCTACACTTATATCTTACAAGGCTTGTTGAATGGATAAGAGATTCATGCAAGGTTGTCAATTAAGCAATTTATCAACAGAACATTTGCATAAGTTGAAACTACAACAAGCAAGCAATTTTATGAAAGCATATTATGTTAAGTATGGATCTACCCCCATCTTTTAGTTCCCCTAATCCCCAATTAACCCTAGCTAGAAGACTACTCCCTCATAGTCATCGTACTAACAAGGTTTAACATGGTGAGTGAGTAAAGCAATAACTAATTAAGCAAGGATAAAAGAGATTATACAAACTTAAGGATGATCCAAATAACAAGCAAAGAGTAATAGAAGAATAACTTGATGGATAATGAAGATTGTCAAGTCTTAAATAAACCCCAAATAGTCTTTAAATTACCCAACTAAATCTAAGAACACTTGAATGATTAAAGAGGAATTATGATTTGATTAATATTGAATTGAGTCACTACAACTTGATTAGGAAGACCTACTAAACTAATTGGTAAATTAACTTGATTATTGATCTCTAAAACTTGGTGTTTAATCCCCTAAAACAATGGGGGTATGTATACTAAGTACAAGAATTAGGGTAACTAAGGGCTTAAATGACGATTAAGTCCCTAAGAAGAAGATTAGTGCCTTGCAAGTCCCATAATTAAGGAGCCGCCCGACATGACCTTGAAGCATGCTCATGTTGCCCAGGGATCCGCTCGACTTGACCATGGGACGCCCGTCCGAGCTTGAGAAACCCGGATCTTTGATTAGCTTTTCTTCTTCTTATTCTGACTGCTTAAGAATCTGTGGGGATCGTTAGAGGTTCTATCATTGCCCATTCTACTTGGTTTATTCCCTTAGGCCTTTAGTATTAGTCTCTTCTTTGATGCTTGGTCATTAGATGCACTCCATTTAGCTCCACTTTGCTTCATAAGTGTAATACTCCGTATTTATAGTCTTGGGGGTACTCTATCGAGTAGCCCTTACTCTGTCGAGTAAGGGCAAGTTGCGCAGATAAATAGTTTCTGACCTGTTGGGCACTCGATCGAGTAGCTGGGGCACTCGATCGAGTAGGGGGGGTACTCGATCGAGTACCTTGGGTACTCGATCGAGTGTCCGGTTTATCGGGGGAGTTTTCTCGGGTTTTGTTAATTACGCGATTAAGGTATATAAACATATTCGGCATTGTTCTAAATCACTTTTTACAAAACCTAAAACCTGTTTAAGAGAGAAAGCAACTTGTCTTCTTCCTAATCGCGTTCTTGACAATTCCCGGAGTTCAGACGGTCGGTTTGCATCGTAGTTCGTGTCGTTGGATTCCTTGCGTCGAGGGTAAGCTTTTAATGTAATTTATATAATGATTTGTTAAGATTAGTGAAACCCTAATTTAGGAATTGGGGGTTTTTATGAATAGTGATTGAATAGTAGTATCTATGTGTTGTATGGTAGGAGGAGAGTTCATAGAAGAGGCGTTTTGAGACAAATTTGTAGATACCGTCTCGTGTTGTGCTTTCCGGTAGGATTTCCTACTCGATTAGTCCCATAATGGGATATTGGTGATGTGCTTTGTAATTAGTTGTTTGATATGATGATTGTGATTGTGATTGTAATTGTGATTGTGGTTGTGTTTGTTGATGGTTCTCGAGATGCGTTCTCGGCTGAGTGGGGTCACTTGCGGGAGTGATCTCACGCCCTAGTTTCGCCTTCTGTGGAACCCGCCACAGAAGGGATGTGCACATTAATGAGCAGGGTTATCGCTCGTACGATGAGCGGGGCTTAGGTGGGAACGGCAGTGCGGTCCCCCATCGCGAGGCGAGTCCAAAGTGGACGATCGATGATTGAGACGGTTGGTTGGATGTGTGTGTGTGTGGCGATTCAAATTGTCTGTTTGTCTTATTGTTGTTATCTATATTGATTGTGTGATTAGTATCGACCCGGTGTTGTTTTGTAAAAGCTGCGGTGATCCATTCGGGGATGGTGAGCAGATATCGAGCAGGTATAGAGATGATCTTGGGATAGGCCGGGATGGCCACGACATGACGATAGAGTCTTCCGCTGTAGTTTAGTTTTATTTATATTTCAGTTGAGAACAGTTAGTTTGGAATAATGTATTATACTTTCAGTTTGGTTTCGAGGATTGTATTCATTCATTAAACTATTATAATAAATGTTGTTTCTGTTTTGTCTATTTGATTATCATACCTCGGGCAACCGAGATGGTGATGTCTTCATACCTGAGTGGTCCTGGTAAGGCACTCGGAGTATGGGGGTGTTACAAATGGTATCAGAGCGACGATCCTGAAACCTGTAACCAATGAACTTAATGAACATAGAGAGAGTCAATTAAAAAGAACCCGGGGTAAAAGTTGTAGGAGCTAGTGCAAAGGCTTGGGAGACGTCCTAAAGTCGCAAGGGGTCGCCCTACAACTTTGAACCGGTCACGGGGGAAAGTGTTTGTCGAATGTATGTGTGCTTGTTTAACTTGTGCAACAAAGTGATGAAATGTGTTGATTGTTTGGTGTTGAAGTAGGAGGTTGAGCATGTGAAAGAAAAGTAATGTATGGTTGGAATAGCATGTTGAGTGTTTACAATGTGGCTTTCATAGCATGATGAATTGATTTTGTTGATAAGTAGAATAGATGCGTAGCATATAATTTATGATATCATGCGGTTTTTATAAAGTTAGCATGTTAGTATATGACGTAACATGCGGGTAGCCTTTACGTATTAGTGATACTTGATCGAGTGAGACTAACTCGATCGGGTGGGTTCTGGCGATTTTGAGTCCGAATCGCGTTTTTGGGCACTCGATCGAGTAGCTAGGGGTACTCGATCGAGTAGAAAATCACTCGATCGAGTAGCCTAGATACTCGATCGAGTGGGTTAGAGATCAGAAGGTCTGTTTGGTTCTAGAGTTTGGGTACTCGATCGAGTACATAGGGGCACTCGATCGAGTAGCCCGTTACTCGATCGAGTGGGTTTGGATACTCGATCGAGTAGGTCCTATGCAGCGCGTTATCGTGTTTTGAGGTTTAGTACGCGTGTTTATGTTTATCCCTTTCTTCTATAGCTTCAAGATGCCGCCCAAGAGAAATGCTTTGTACGCGAGAGCTGAGGTTATGACTACGGATGACATCGTTAAGATGTTGGAACACCAGGACGCTCTTACAGAGACCCTGAAGAGAGTGAATGAGGACAAGGATAAGAGTAAGGAGAAGGAGGTTGATCATGCTAAAGTCAGCCTCTATATTGCGAGGTTTAACCCGAAGGAGTACAAGGGAGTTGAGGAGCCTAACCATCTTGATAGTTGGTGAGGGAGATGGAGAATATACTAGATTTAGTTCGCTCTCCGATGAGATGAGAGTGGATCAGCCGCATTTTATCCGAGGGAGGCAAAACTGGCAAGTGGTGGGATTCGGTGAAGGTGAGTGCTAAGGAGTTGTATACCAACCAAGGGTTACCTGCTATACCTTGGGAGGAGTTTCGTAGGGGGCGAGGAAGGAGTTTGTGCTTAACATGTGAGGAGTAAGTTGAGGGAGGAGTTTGATAAGTTTAAGATGACTCGCCGAGATGTCCGTGGTCGAGTACTACAGCGAGTTCAATGAGAAATCTAGATATGCTGAGGACATGGGTTTGAGTGATGAGAATCTGGCTTTAAGGTTTGAGAGCGGGCTAACCACGAAAATTATGGATAAGTTACCCGTGGAGTCCTTACGATGTAAAGGAAGCGTATGAGAGGGCTGGGAGAGCCGAGAGACTAGTGGAGATGGCTCAGGAGAGGTCCGGTGGTGAGAAGAGGAAGTCGGAGAGCGAGGGTGGTGGCCAATCTAACTACAAGAAAGGCAACCACAATCGCCTAAGGGGTTTTCTTCGGATCGGATTTAGCGGCTGGGCTTCCTTTGGGCGAGGCCGAGGGAGTGTGAGTAACACCGGGAGTGACTGCTTTGGATGTGGTGGCGTAGGCCACAATAGACATGAGTGCACGAGTGCACCGGATCTTTTCGTAGACTCGCACGAGCTTCGCGAGCAACGGACCACCGGATCATGGCCAAACCGGGAGGTCGAGCTACCGAGTGGAGGCAACCGCAACGGCGGTAACTCATATCGAAGACACCGATGAACAACAACAACAATCAAGGGTCGGGTGCTAAGCCGACCGCATCGCCTAGTATCTTGTCCGGGAGGTGGGCGGAAGACCGATGGCAAGTTATTCATGATGGACAAGAAGGCAGCTGAGGAAGATGCGCATGTTATCACCGGTACATTCCTTGTTAATGGTATTCCTACGTTTGTTTTGTTTGATTCGGGGGCTTCTCAGTCGTTTGTGTCTTCGAGTCATGTAAAACAATTGGGTTTGAGAGTATATGAGTCTGTTAATGAGCAAGTTTTCATACCGTCGGGTGAGTCTGTACCATGTGGGAGGTTGTTTAGAGATGTATCCTTGATAGTTGGGCAAGTTGATTTCCCTGTAGACTTGCTAGAGTTTCCTTTTAACGGCTTTGAGATGATAGTTGGGATGGATTGGTTAGGGAAGTATAAAGCTAAGATAGACTGTCATCAAAAGAAAGTGTCCTTGAGAGGTCCTAAGGGTGTTAGTGTGTCTTACCGGGGGTTTCTAGTCAGACCCAAAGTTAAGTTGATTGCAGCTGTCACCTTGAAGTCTTATCTGAGGAAGGGGTGTCGTTTGATCTTATGCCATGTGAGAGATGACCGGATAGAGAGTCCGACGCTTGATGAGATACCAAAGTGGGAGAGAGTTTGCCGACGTTTTTCCTGATGAGATTCCGGGGTTACCACCGAAGAGGGAGATAGATTTCACCGTTGAGTTGAAGCCGGGGACGGGGCCAATCTCTAAGGCACCGTCTGCGTATGGGTCCTAAGGAGATGGAGGAGCTTAGGAAGCGATTGGATGATCGATAGAGAAGGGATACATTAGACCAAGTGTATCGCCGTGGGGAGCACCGGTTATTTGTGAAGAAGAAAGATGGAACTTTGAGGTTATGCATAGATTACAGAGAGTTGAACCGAGTGACGATAAAGAATAAGTACCCTTTGCCAAGGATAGATGACCTGTTTGATCAGTTGAGTGGTGCAACGGTCTTTTCTAAGATCGATTTGAGGTCGGGGTACCATCAGGTGAAGATTAGAGATGTGGACATACCGAAGACAGCTTTCACGTCGAGGTATGGCCATTATGAGTATGTGGTGATGCCGTTTGGGTTGTCTAATGCGCCGGCAGTGTTTATGGATTTGATGAATAGGATCTTTAGACAGTTCTTGGACCAGTTTGTAGTGGTGTTTATTGATGATATCTTAGTCTATTCTAAGACTAAGGAGGAGCATGAGGAGCATTTGAGGATCGTGTTGCAGACATTGAGGGAGCATGAGTTGTATGCTAAGCTGTCCAAGTGTGAGTTCTGGTTAGAGAAAGTGGCTTTTCTGGGGCATGTGATATCTAAAGATGGGGTAGTCGAGATCCGGCGAAGATTGAGGCGGGACAAAGTGGGAAGCACCAAAGAATGTTGCTTGAGGTTAGGAGTTTCTTGGGTTTAGCTGGATACTACGAGACGGTTCGGTGAAAGATTTCTCCAAGATAGCTAGACCGATGACAACGTTGATGAGGAAAGAGAACAGGTTTCGTTGGGATGAGAGTTGTGAGACGGCGTTCCAAACATTAAAGGAGCGTCTGACCACAGCTCCTGTCTTAGCATTGCCTGAAGGGAGCGAGAATTTTGAGGTTTATACCGATGCTTCGAAGAATGGGTTAGGTTGTGTGTTGATGCAGAATGGTAAGGTGATTGCCTATGCTTCTAGGCAGTTGAAGCCTTATGAGGAGAATTACCCTACTCATGATCTGGAGTTGGGTGCGGTGGTGTTTGCTCTCAAGATTTGGAGACATTACCTTTATGGAGCAATCTTTAAGGTATTTTCTGATCACAAGAGTCTCAAGTACATCTTCACTCAGAAGGAGTTGAACATGAGACAGAGGAGGTGGATGGAGTTGATTGGCGATTATGACATGGAAATCATCTACCATGAAGGGAAGGCCAATGTGGTTGCTGATGCTTTGAGTAGGAAGAGTGTACATTCCTTGTGTACAGCTCTATCTTTGATGAGGTTGAGGGATGAGGTAGCGAGCTTTGGGATTCATATGATGCAGAAAGGAGATGCCATGGGTGATATGACAAAGACATATGGAGTTTTATGATGGCATTCGAGGTAAACAGACTTTGGATCCTAAGATAGTTGAGTGGAGAGCGGGAGTAGAGAAAGGGACAGTGTCCCGGTTTTCTATTCATACAGATGGTAGCTTGAGGTTTGATGGTAGGTGGTGTGTTCCTAATGATGAGGAATTGAAAAAGACAATCATGACAGAGGCGCATTGCACACCATATTCAGTTCATCCGGGTGGAGACAAGTTATACAAAGATTTGAAGAAAACGTTTTGGTGGCCTGGATGAAGAAAGAGACAATTGAGTTTGTGTCCCGTTGTTTGACATGCGAGAGAGTTAAAGGGGAACAGAGAAGACCACAAGGTAAGATTCAGTCTTTAGAGGTGCCTGAGTGGAAGTGGGAATCCATTTCCATGGATTTTATTGTGGGTTTGCCAAAGAGTCGGAAGGTAACAACATGATTTGGGTGATAGTGGATCGCTTGACCAAGTCGGCTCACTTTGTTCCAATGAAAGATACATGGACTAAGGCACAATTGGCTATGGCCTATCGAAAGAACGTGCTTAAGTTGCATGGAGTCCCTAAGGACATAGTGTCTGACAGAGATGCGAGGTTTATATCGAGGTTTTGGAAGGAGTTGCGGGAATCGTTGGGAACGGCTTTGAAGATGAGTACACATTTCATCCCGCGACGGATGGGCGACCGAGAGAACAATCAAGACTCTTAAGGATATGTTGCGAGCTTGTGTGATGGATTTTGGTGGTAGCCGGGAGCGAGAGGTTGGACTTGATAGAGTTTTCTTACAATAACAGCTATCACACTAGTATTGGTATGGCACCGTTTGAGGCTTTGTATGGGAGGAGATGTAGGAGTCCAATCTGTTGGGACGATAGTGCTGAGGCAGTGGTTTTAGGACCAGAGATGGTGCATGAGATGGTTGAACAGATTAAGATGATCGGGGAAAGGATGAGAGCAAATCAGATCGACAAAAGAGTTATGCAGATCTACATCGCCGGATATAGAGTTTCGGGTTGGGGATAAGGTTCTTCCAAAGTGTCTCCTATGCGCGGAGTTATGAGATTTGGGAAGAAAGGCAAGCTAAGTCAGAAGTTTATAGGGCCGTATGAGATCTTAGAGCGGGTTGGAGAGGTTGCTTATCGTTTGGCTTTACCGGCTGCTTTGGAGAGAGTGCATAATGTGTTTCATGTATCGCAGCTGCGGAAGTATGTGAGTGACCCGTCACATGTGTTAGAGGCAGAGAGCTTGGAGCTAGATGAGTCTTTATCATATCTTGAGGTACCTAAGCAGATCCTAGACCGAAAAGTTAGAAAGACCAGGAGTGGTGAGACGGTTTTGCTTAAGATCCTGTGGTCTAACCACGAGACCGAGGAAGCTACATGGGAGGCTGAGGACATCATGAAAGAGCGTTACCCTTTCCTTTTTGATCAGGTATGTATGGTTACGGGGACGTAACCTTGTTTCTTTTAGGGGGGTAGGAGATGATCGCGAGAGTTTTTTAGAGTTTTATACACCTTTTATATGTTGCGTCGGGATGTTTGCCTTGGGTTTGTATCATGTTTTGTTTGGCTTTTGAGTCGGGAAGGTTGAGGGAGTACCTTTGTTTTGTAGTGGTTTGAACTTCGGGGACGAAGTTCTTTTTAAGGAGGGAAGACTGTAATACTCCGTATTTATAGTCTTGGGGGTACTCTATCGAGTAGCCCTTACTCTGTCGAGTAAGGGCAAGTTGCGCAGAATAAATAGTTTCGACTGTTGTGGGCACTCGATCGAGTAGTCGGGGGCACTCGATCGAGTAGGGGGGTACTCGATCGAGTACCTTGGGTACTCGATCGAGTGTCCGGTTTATCGGGGGAGTTTTCTCGGGTTTTGTTAATTACGCGATTAAGGTATATAAACATATTCGGCATTGTTCTAAATCACTTTTTACAAAACCTAAAACCTGTTTAAGAGAGAAAGCAACTTGTCTTCTTCCTAATCGCGTTCTTGACAATTCCGAGTTCGACGGTCGGTTTGCATCGTAGTTCGTGTCGTTGGATTCCTTGCGTCGAGGGTAAGTTTTTAATGTAATTTATATAATGATTTGTTAAGATTAGTGAAACCCTAATTTAGGAATTGGGGGTTTTTATGAATAGTGATTGAATAGTAGTATCTATGTGTTGTATGGTAGGAGGAGAGTTCATAGAAGAGGCGTTTTGAGACAATTTGTAGATACCGTCTGCGTGTTGTGCTTTCCAGGTAGGATTTCCTACTCAGTATTAGTCCCATAATGGGATATTGGTGATGTGCTGTAATTAGTTGTTTGATATGATGATTGTGATTGTGATTGTAATTGTGATTGTGGTTGTGTTTGTTGATGGTTCTCGAGATGCGTTCTCGGGTGAGTGGGGTCACTTGCGGGAGTGATCTCACGCCCTAGTTTCGCCTTTACGTGGAACCCGCCACGAAGGATGTGCACATTAATGAGCAGGGTTATCGCTCGTACGATGAGCGGGGCTTAGGTGGAACGGCTGCGGTCCCCCACTCGGCGGGGCTAGTCCAGTGGACGATCGGTGATTGAGACGGTTGGTTGGATGTGTGTGTGTGTGGCGGTTCAATTTGTCTGTTTGTCTTATTGTTGTTATCTATATTGATTGTGTGATTAGTCTTACGACCCGGTGTTGTTTTGTAAACTGCGGTGATCCATTCGGGGATGGTGAGCAGACATATCGAGCAGTATAGAGATGATCTTGGGATAGGCGGGATGGCCACGACATGACGATAGAGTCTTCCGCCGTAGTTTAGTTTTATTTATATTTCGATTGAGAACATTAGTTTGGAATAATGTATTATACTTTCAGTTTGGTTTCGAGGATTGTATTCATTCATTAAACTATTATAATAAATG
>NW_027413549.1:0-27328 GCF_048544455.1 Silene latifolia | reverse complement strand
GAGCTTTGATTGATAAAATAATCATATTACAACAACTAGTCCCATATGGATATAACAACTAGGCTTAAGTACAACAAAAACCTAAGTTTACAATCCAATTCTTATCCCCTACTAACATAGGCCGAGGAAAAATATGATTTAGTCTTGACTTCACGGTGATTTTGATTTCATCAAAGAACAATACCGGTCTTCTCGGGTGAAGATTAATCGACAATTATTCCTCTCCATCCAAACTGCATACCGGAAAGCAAGTCTAATCACTCTATAAACTTTCTTCCAATCTTTGAAGAACCAAAGAGCGATGGCTCAACTTGATAGCTAGCCAGTCATCCAGCACAGCAGCAACCATAGAGCTGTAATCACAGCTCTCAAATAGATGTCCATGCCCTTCTTCTTCCTTCTCACAAAGAACACATTTGTTTGTAGTACACAAACCCAAAGAGAACAGCTTAACTCGTGTGTTCAGAGCCTCATGTTTGATAAGCCAACCAATAAGAGAATGCTTAGGAATAGCCCAGCCATCCCAAACATCCTTATACCAAAGGGATGTGGGGGTGGGTACCCTGCATCCACTGATAGGCAGAAGTAACAGTGTAACCATTGGGACTAGCTATCCACTGGTTACCTTGAAAACCAGTAGCTAGCAAAGTCCTAACCCTGCATCCACTGATTAATAAAGGTTGACGTAAATGCTTTATGCAAAAAAAAAAAACTATATGCTATAGTACTTATTGCAGATAATGAGCCCAATGATCCAGTGCTCGCACAATCGCATAGAACTCTTTGTCATAGGTGGAATACTTTAGCCTTGCTCCACCCAATTTCTCACTAAAGAATGCAATAGGTCGTTTCTCTTGGATTAGAACAGCTCCAACTCCAACTCCGCTAGCGTCGCATTCAACTTCGAACAATTTGTCAAAGTTGGGCAAAGCTAGAATAGGTGTTGAACACAACTTATCTTTGATCTCATCAAATGCCTTTTGTGCACTTGGATTCCACACAAACTCTCCTTTCTTTGTTAGCTCGATGATAGGTGCAACAATAGAGCTAAAATTCTGAATGAACCTTCGATAAAACGAAGCCAATCCATGAAAACTTCTAACTTCAGTAGTTGTTTTAGGAATAGGCCACGATTGAATTGCTATAACACAAAATTGTTTTTGTGTTTTTGAATAAAGGGGATATTTGTTTCAAGATCAACGAAGACCTCGAAAACAATGGGATATTTGCCGTAACTAGACCTATAGTTACGTCAATGGGTGAATTGTTTGATACGTGTCAAACAATCCGACTTAAACTTTGGATCGCGTCCTCGGTCTAAGCAAGGTACGAAATACTCGTTTCGACCTCTTGAGCCTTTTACTCGTGTAACAACACAAATAAGAAGACAAGTTTCTCACACATGGTGAACCTTTTTACTCAAAACATCATTAAAAATTGTTGTTGAAATTAAAAATTGTTTTCGAGAAGTTTTCTCTAAAACCGTCAAAACATTAGTGTGGCATACACGAGTGTAGAGATAAAATTGAGATCGACGCGTTTCGAATCTCGACTTAAGCCGCGGACGCGATCCAACGTTTAAGGGGAATTTCCTTGTCGCGTTACGAGGATTCCAACCATTATCAAGCTATAGGTCTAGCTTGGTAAATATCCAATTTTCACAAAAAAACACAAAAAAAAATATTCATCCGTTCAAATCGCCGAAAATGTCGATTAATCACGAACAAACACAAAATACGAACCAAAGCGCTTCCGCACCCCTACCCCACACGTTGCATAATGGAGTTACTTTTTTTTATGATGGAATGGGTTTTCTTTGGGGAGTTTTGGAGTTGGATATGTACTTCATTGATGCATGGTTGTACGTCTATGTTTTCATTATATCGATGGACTTCTCGCTCTTCTGTATGATCTCTTCCTGTTTGATTATTATTGATGCTGGTAAATTGAGAATACTACCCTCCTGATATATTGCGTACAGGAACTGAGTAATTGACCCCCCCTCCCACCCTCTGCCGCCAAACCCAAAGCTGGTAGATCCTCTCCGACGTTGTCGTCGTCTTCAGACAAAGCCACATCACACTCCCTCTATAAGCAAACAATTATTGCGAACCTGAGATGGTAGCGAAGGTTGTTTTTTCTGCAGATGTTTGGGACAACAAGGTAAAGAGGTGGCTCCTCAAATCGTAAAGTACCGACAGGTAGTTTGACACACATTGGCCTCATTAGTCACTTGTACGCGACTGGAAATATGACTTTCTCCATTCCGAAACTACTCACTATGGGATTTTTGGATTTTTGGCTTCCAAAAATCGTTTTTGTGGTGTAATTGTGTGAATAATATTATCAGTTCCTCATTTTTCTCATTTTTCTCAATATCATTTTACTCAGAAGTGATCTACTTTACCACTTGGTTTTTGTTTTCACTTTCCGTTTCCGCTATGTCTGAGTTTTGTTCTGAAGCAAGGTTCACAGAAAAGTAAGGATATGCTTAATTGCTCAACAACTCTGTGCTAAAATGTACCTTCATTTGCTGATGATGTCCTAGTCCCAAGCCCGATTTTGGACAAAAGAATGGAAAAGAATTGGACGGAGATAATATCTGTTGTTTGGTTACGTTTTCTTTCCTTTATGAGTGAAATTAAAATCCTACCGACATATGAATGATTCGGAAGGAACATGATCCCTCCCCTCTAGCTTGTGTCCAAACACAGGACAAATCTTTAGAGAAGGGAGTCAAGGAACAAGTTTGTTTTTGATTTATAGACATCTTCAATCCGAGAATTAGTTTAACACGTGACTTGTAAAACGTTTCTGTAGTTTTTTACCAAATTCTTGTATGAGACCATTTCAGTGTGAGTCTCTTGTAAATCTTACCATTATATTTTTTTTGTAATGGAAACATGAAATTCTTATAATGCTACATATCGGTAAATCAATTTTTGAAGACTTTGATGTAATTCTATATGCACTGGAATACCACTATGTTTGCACATCTTTAATATCTTCATTTTATTAATGTTATTTTAATGATGTAGGGCAAGCCTAGGAATCATGAGCACCATGACCCCAATGGTGAACCATCAATATCCCGCCGGTAGTGGGATTCACCCGCATGGCTGGCTCCAGTTCCATCATACTGCATTTCAGCCCCACCACCCTTTACCACCAGGCCTGCCTCTGCCTATCAGCAATGGTAGTAGAAGATTCAACTCGCAAAGAAGCTTGCCAAGATTCATACCACACGGTGGAGTTTATGAACCCGGTGTCAGCTTCTCTCTCCATGGTGAAACTCCAATGAATTACTCCCATCATCGCTGGGTAAGAGATAATTATCCCCATTCCCCATTGCAATAATGGGTTGTCTAGTTTAAGACATAACGGGATTTTCTGAGTTATTCTCGGGCTCCGATGTTAATATTACTTTGTCATGAAAGTTGAGGACTTTGTGTGGCAATTAATCTTGGGCTTCAGAAATTTAATATCTGAAAAACAAGAGAGTTTGCCCCATGATTTTGTACATTTTGCTGAGACTTTGATATTTTCATGACTAATGTAAAGAAGTGAAGCCCAGTCTACGGGACATTTGTTATGTGTACACTATATATATGCCAGATGCTCATAAGTCCAGAGTTCTGTGATATATTTGCATGCAACTGATGACATATATCGGTTTCTGTCAATAAATCTTCGAAATTCTACAAATTTTGTCACAATGTGGTGTCATGGTCTAGGATAAGTGATAAGTTTTTGAGTTTTGACCAACACTGCCAACATAATGCTACCAACTTCAACTTTTTTTTTTTGTCAGAAATTGTTTGGCTGAAATTTCCATGATTTTTCATGTATATCAATTGGACATTCATCATTCGTGTGAATAATAAAATCTGGTTGATTAAGAAATTGTATCTCCCATGAGAATATACAATAGGTTTGATGATTAATCTCTAAAATCTCTGAGCAATCCAAATTATATTTATTTTATTCTCCGTCATTTAACAAGCAACTAAGGAGTAATGATGTCTCGGTTTAATTAAAATAGAGATACATAAAAGGTTGCAAGTCTAAATGACTAAATGCGCCTTTTATTATATCGTCTTACCCTCCACGATAGTAAATAAATTATTCGAATATGGTAAAAAAAACATTAAAAAATTTAAAGCGTTTCAAAGGTTTTTAACTTTCCCTTCTTATGTGTGTGTGCTTTTTCATTCCTATGTGGAGGCAAATATGGGTCGCATCTTTCAACTTTCATTGGCTTGTCTAAGTTACATTTAAAGAGTTTTATTTATTTGTTTGTTTATTCAAACTTGGTCATAAAAGGACTCTTATTCTCAAAAAAATTGCATATTTGTTCAGGATAATACTTTGAAATTTGAAACTCTTTTTTTCTATATTTTTTTTAAAAATCCGTTTAGTATAGACCTTGAGTCTATATCAGTATAACCTTCACTCAAGCTGTTATAGGCAAAAGCTTCTCCACAGTGCCTTGTAATTGTTTAACACATGGTTGAAAGCTAATGAGTGTTATTGTATGGGACTCTTAAAACAATTACAACTTCTGTAATTTTGCTAATTAGGTGAGTGGTCGTGGTTGCTCTGTAGCATATTATGCTCCTGGCCTTTATGTACGTATCATGTAACCATTGACTTTCATTGGCAACTACTGGCTACTAACTAAGACTTAGAAAATTGGAAGTGATGAGTACTGATTTGAGCATGCAAAACACATCAATACTGATCTGATCAACATCTATTTAGCTGAACAATTTGGAAGTTACTCTAAAATAGTAGAGTGCGTTTCTTGGGTAGCTCTTGCGATTTTGACAGCACTTGACAAGATTGTGTATTGGTGGTTAGCGACTTAGCTCCATCCAATAATATATGTACTTTTTCAGATTAAATTCATAAAACTGTAAAACCTACTAATGTTTTTTTAATTGAGGAATATTTTTGGGCTATATTTGTATTTTAGCTTATTGCTAACAAAAGGCTGTTTGACTCCTTATCTTCTTTCTTGCTGACCAGTTGCATATATCCAGATTCAATCTTTTTTTTTGAATGCTTTGACATTGTCTCAGACTTTTCTCGTGTCACTTTAGGCAGCAATGGTTCCATATGACGACTCATGTTAGCATACCTCAAATAATTTTTGGTTTTGATGTTAAGAAAGTTACCCATGGTAACTGTGATGGTTTGAAATACATTCTTGTTCCTAAATACTCTTCTTACAGGAAGATGGAATACTAGTTGTTCCAACTATAACTGATCCTCCCCTTAAATGTAACTCCAGAAAAGGTTTGTCGGTTGAGTTTTATGATAGAGCACTAGTCTTTTCCATCATATCAAGCATGTCGAGGTGTTGTCTGGTAAATAAGTGTCGTATTCTGTTTTATATGTTTTTTATTTTTTGAGCATGATGTGGTAACCTATATGCTTTATCTATTTCCCAGTTGTTAGGTTGTTGTTCCACCGGGGGAGCACACTGGTTTTCGAATATCAGTTTCATTTATTACATCTCATGAAGCTGATAAGTTTTTACTGGATACGGTTGTGGATTGTTACTCCTCACTTCGGGAACAAGCAAGTATTTCTTCCGAGTCTTTACTAGTAGCTGATGCTAATGATGATTTGGCTGTTGCTGAACTACTGAAAGAAAAGGTGGGTGTTTCAATAGTGCACCATTAGAATTGAAAAAAAAAGGTTTATGTTAAATAAACCTTTTTTTTAATCTATTATTCTCTTTGTTATGAATAGACTTACCGGCTAACAACTAGCCTTGTTCCATTGCTATCATGTTCAATTCAAGCTGCTTTCCTTGCTACTTCATCTGTGCATCTTTTACAGTGTATACTATGTTTACTGGTGAATCTTTGCACATAGATGTTCATTATGTGCTAGTATTTAGTAAATGCTTAGCATTTATTGCCTGATAAATAATAGATGGTCACATCACATTTTACATGGATGGTTTCTCAAATAGTAGCGGTACCTTTCAGATCCAAGTCCTTACTGGCTTTGTTAGAAAATAATTGCAATTTTTTTATTGTAATCTGGAGGCAGGTCCATCTTAAAATTGAAATTGTTGAAACCCCTCCCCCTAACCAAAAAAAATAACATAAAAAAGTTTGTACTTACTTTGTACTGTAGTATTTTAAAGAATAATGGGGTTTTCCCATTTGTGCCCTCGTAGTATTCACTTTTCCCATCTGTACCCCTTCGTATGGGAACTTATTAACTGTGCCCTTAAACTTAATTAGTTGGCCCATCAGTAGCTAATCTTATACAAACCGTATACTTTAGACGTTAAGTGCCAACTTGGCACGCTTACTTGGCTTTTCTTTTCTTTTTTTCCCCAAAAACTTTCCCTCCATTTTTTTTCATTATTTCCCTCCAAATCTTCCCTCCATAACTTCACCTATATAATTCACTCCTCCCTCTATCTTATTTCATTATAAATCCTCCAATTTTTTCACACTCCTCTTATCTTCCTCTTATCTTAACAATGTCTTCTTCTTCCAATTGGAGAAGGAATGACCCAATTGAAGATTTTGATTTTCGAAATCAAAAATGCAATTTATGTGGAAGGAATGTGGTTTTAAAGATATCGGGCTCAACATTGAATCCCCGGAAAGCTTATTTCAAATGTCTTAATTGCGACAAATTTGTTATGTGGCTAAGTGATGAACATGTTATTAAGAAAAAAGCTTTGGGGTTGAAGATGAAGAATGATTATGAAGATGAAGAGTGCATGAAGATGAAGAATGACGATGTAATTAAATTTGAGCTTAATGGGTTGAAGTTGAAGTTTGAAGAACTTGTTACCTTCATGAAATTTATGTTTATGTTTAATGCTTTAATTTTCATCTTTGTTGTTGTAGTTGTAGTGATTAAAATGTAGTGGAAAATCTTGAAATTTAATGGAAAAGAGTGGTTTGTTTGATGTTTTACAAACTTCCGGATTACTTCAGTTTTGACGTCAATTAATTGAAA
The DNA here is from genome assembly GCF_048544455.1 of Silene latifolia. Lineage (NCBI taxonomy): Eukaryota > Viridiplantae > Streptophyta > Magnoliopsida > Caryophyllales > Caryophyllaceae > Silene > Silene latifolia. The sequence continues at coordinate 20,335 of NW_027413549.1, read as the reverse complement.
GAAAGAAATGGAATGATAATCTGGATTAATGGACACAAATAAGGCATCTATAACAAAAGCCAAACTAAGGCAATGTTTACATTGTTTAACTAATACTAGCTACCAAAAAAATTGCCAAACTGACAGCATATACATAGCATCAAGATGCCTTATTAACCCTTAATTATTCAAGAGATCTAAACATGAAAAAAAACAAGTTCATGGATTGACAATTGCATGAAATGAAACTCCATTCAATCCCACAAAACGATGCTCCAACATGGCTCCAACACTTATCAGTTACCTGACTTCCTCTTTTTACCCTTTGGTGCATTAAGAGATGTTCCAACATGGCTCTGAATTTGGCTTCTTTCCCCTATCTTAGACACACTTCCAACATGGCTTCTTGTTTGAATATGTAACTGTCGCTTCTCCTAAGCTGTGTACCCTCCTTTGCATGTCTTGGAGTTATGGCCAAAACATCCACACTTCTTACATTTAACTGTGTTGGACCTCTTCTCCTTTCTCTCATTCACGGCTCTCTACTCGTGTTTCTAGATGGTCTGACAATGGACCTCTGCAGTGTTGGAGGTTTGAAGGTTGGCCAGTCCAAAGTTGGCCACTGCTCAGGGTTGGTTATAGGTAATATTGGCAGCCCATATGCAACCTTATAATTGGCCACTGTAAACCAATGACTGACATAGTCTAAAGGGTCCTTGTTAGCAGTGATGATGGCACGGATGACATGTTTGCAGGGTATTCAAGATATTTGCCACTGGCCACATTTGCAAGTTCTATCTATAAGATTGACAGGCAGGTATGTTCTCCCATCACGTACCTCATACTGAGCCTTGGAGTTATATAACTCTTATCACTCCACCCATTTGCACCCTTCAAGTTATATAACTTTACCACCGCGGAAAATTTGGTAAACTTCTTACAACCAGTAAATAAAGGCATTTCAGATTGACTCAACTTCTCAATTAAATCATCAGCATTTATTTCCCCATCACCGGTAGCTTCAAAATCATCGAATCCATCATCTTCAGCAAACTTCTCACCTAAAACAACTTTAGGTGTACGTGAACGATTGTTTACACACACACATCATATCCCCCATTCCCCATCCCCTATATCTAAACTAGCAGCTTCACGTGTATGATTATTTACCTCTACATCAGATTCCCCATCCTCATCCTCTAATTCTCCATGAAAATCCAACGCCTATAGTCTCTACTGAAACTATTCTTTTCTAAGTGTATTTTGACATCTGGGATAGGCAAAACACTAATTTACCACATCTATTACAAGGGCAGGGTATTGATGAGTGGAGATGAAAATTTTCACTAACGAAATTGTAAAATTCAGCAAGTCCATCATTATAAGTGGGATCACCAATTTCACCATCAATCATCCAAGTACGACCCATATATGAGCCACTAGCTATGAAAATGAGATTACCTTTTTTAAGCTATAAACATTAATGGCGGCGACGACGGACGGCAAAGATGACTTGTTCACCATCAGTCATTCTATTATTAGTACCTTTGAAATTTCATTTATTTTTAGAGTTGCATAATCTAAGACGGTTCTTATAAGAACCGTTGTAATTGTGCATGCATGCATGAGGTGAATAATGGTCAAACAACCAATAATAATAGGGCATGCATTGTAAACTAAAATCACAAACATTTCAGTTTTCACAGTGGATCTGCTTTTACAAAGGTTGTAAGACAAACCGTTGTTAATGGGTGTAATATGACAACGGCTTTAAAATAACCGTTGTTAATATATGTAATATGATAACGGCATAACAAAGAACCGTTATCATTTTGTCTTATTATTCTTATTATAACGGTTCAAATTCTTATTATCTTATTATACCGTCCATTCTTTTTTATTATTATAAGTAGAAAATTAGTCATTATAATATTTTATTTGGTGGATTGCCTTTGAGTGTAAGTAGTACAACATACTCCCGGAGGACACAAGAATTTTTCTGGTGATATTGTCTCTGAATTCTAGAGGATGGGGTAACAAAAAAACGTAACAAATAGCATAATTAATTAACCTTTAATTCAAAGAACCACCATAATCAAAATACAACTCATAATGCCAGATAATAATTAAAGACTTTTGTGGAAGCACCTTATTGCAGCTGGATTGGCAACTGTCATGTATAGCATTTGGTATACTAGGAATAGATATCGAATTGAAATTGTATTACCCCTCCCTGCTGTTGTTATAAAGCAGGTGCAGGGGCATTTCATTATGCAATTAAAGAGTAGTCGAGTAAGTTGCAGTAATAGGAGACTTCAGTCTTGGATAACAAGGTTGGAGCGAGGCATGTAATGAACTAGAGAGGCATATCTCTAGTTGCAAATTGTTTGGTTGGGCATTAATATATAACTTACGTTTCCCCAAAAATAATTAACGACTTAATTAGAATCTGATGAAGTATTAGGATAGTCTTCATGCCCAATTTCGGCATAGATCAAGTCGTAGATCGACTCCTCATCATCAGCGGGCAACGCATGTGGAATGGCCTCTTTCTCCCATGACAGAGGCAAGAATGGGATGCCTCCTATAATGTCTCAGCAGAAGATGATCAACATGGGTCGTAACCCATAGATAAGGGCCCTTTTTTCTAGCATTCGAATATAAGTCCTCTTTCCCCGCATCTTCCCCCGTAAATCTAGCCCCTAATTTTCTTGCCTGACGAAAACTATCATGGTAGTTGGCTTCGTCAAACTCGATAAAAGTGAAGCCAACAAAACCTTGCTTGTTTGTAGATACAGGGTACACTTTTTTAACCGCAGTGAAACCGGAGTCATGAAGAATTTGCGTCAACCACAAAAAATTAGGGTTTAAACCCTTTTCATTCACATCAAAACGAACCGGGAGATTATGGAGAATGCAAGTAAAAGGTTGTGCATAACAAGAATGTGATTGTAGCTCCGACACAAGCCATATTTTTTGTAAAGAGAAATTTAGAGAGAAATTAAAGAGTAAATGTTTGATAATTTAGATTTTGACCTAAAACATTATGAAGACATGTTTATAGAATTAATTTGGTCAAATTGAATATTATTGGTCAAATTGAATATTTATAAAAGTTCTGATAAAGTTTTGCATGCAGTAGTTAAACTGAGAAATTTAATCAAACAGTGACAACGGTTGAATTTAAAAACCGTTCTTTCATAATTGAAAATGATAACGGTTACAAGAAACCTGTATCTTTAACATAACAACGGGTACCACAAACCGTTGCTGGTGTTAATTTAGTAACGGTTTTGAAATGTCGTTTTCTTAAACTGGTAACGGTTGTCTAACAACCGTTGATAAGAGAGATTTTATAACAAGCTTTTGGAAACCGTTAAACGTTTTTGATAACGGTTTGTTACGTAGCCGTTGTCACATTATAATAACAACAGTTATCGTGGGAAACAGTTATTCTCATTATCGCGGTCCAGGTTTCCGCCAATATTTGAAAAACGGTAATTTAAGAGTCGTTATTAAATGCATTAAACCGTTGTGATACGCTCCTTATTGATTGCCAGATTTGGCGTAGTGTACTTCGCAGTTTTTGTTTTGGTTCTAAACGCACTTTAAATTTATTTACTTAAAGTACATTTCTTGATGACATTTTTTATTAATATGCCTCGGGTAACCGAGATTGTAGCATTCTCATGGCCTAGGTGGTCTTGGTAAGGTATTTTGGTGTATGGGGGTGTTACAAAGTGGTATCAGAGCGATGATTTTGGAACCTGTTACTAATGAACCCAATGAATGTAGAGAGTCAAACTAAAATGAACCCGGGTAAGAGTTGTTAGGAGCTAATGCAAAGGCTTGGGAGACGTCCTAAAGTCGCGAACTCTCCCTAAAACTTTGAACTGGTCACTAGTGGGTGTCATGGGATCGCTAATTGTTTATTATTATTCATATGCATATGTTGGTTGAAGTGTATGATGGATGTTGTGGTGGAAAAGATGAAAGTAAATGTTGCATGATGATATGAGTTGTGGTTTAAGCATGTTTAAGTGACGAAAGTGGATTTATAATGTTGTGATATTAGTAACATGTAAATAAGATTTGTAATGAATAAGTATGTTTATGTTTTACTTAAAGTTATAAAGTTAAAGGCATGCGGGTAATGTAGTATCGTCAGCATGACTCGATCGAGTGGGAAACTCGATTTACTGGGGTGGACTCGATCGATGATGCTGAGCTCGATCAAGTGGGTATATATATATATATATATGTTGGGCAGTAGTTACTGGGCTCGTGCTACCCGATCGAGTAAGAGGAGTCCTCGATCGAGTGTCCGGTACTCGCCGAGTACATATATGTAATACCATGGTTTTCTAAGTCTGTTACTCGGCCAAATATGGCTTACTCGGCCGAGTAAGCGTGTCGTGTGTTTTTGGATAGATTACTGCCCAAGAATACTCGGCCGAGTATGGGAATACTCGACCGAGTAGAAGATACTCAACCGAGTATACTCTTTACTCGACAGAGTATCCGGTCTGACGATGTTTATTTTCGCGGTTTGATTTAGAGAGGATTAAAGTTATATTAACGTGGATTTCGGTTTCTTAGTCACTTTTAACAAAACCTAAACTCCCAACGTAACTCTAATCATCTCCAAATCTCTCTCAAGTGCGTGGATCTTCGTGAGTCTTGTTCATCCTTCCTTGCGTCGATTGTGTCGGATAGCGTTTGATTATGTGAATTTCATCAGTTTGTCTTTTAGGGTTTTACCTTAGTTTATGATTTGGGGGAAAGGGGATTTTGGCATGTTGTAATTGGAATTATGTGATTGTTGTTAGGTGGAGACTTCGTAGAGGAGCCATTTTAGCCTGCTTAATTGTCTCATTTCAGTTTGTGCTAAAGTAGGGTTTTCCTACTCGGTTTACTGTTTAATTGATTTAAGATTGTGTTTCAATTGTTTGTACGATTGATATCATGATTATCTGCTGTTGTTGAGATTGGGGTTTGGTGTTGGTGTTGTGCTAGTTAATGATGATGTTTGCGAGGTGCGTCCTTGGCTGAGTGGAGTCACTTGCGGGAGTGGCTTCATGCCCTAGTTTCGCCCTCTGTGGAACCCGCCAAGGAGAGGATGTGCACATTAATGAACAGGGTTATCGCTCGTTGATGAGCGGCGCTTAGGTGGGTACGACTGTGGTCCCCCACTGGCAGGACTATACACTTTAGTGTGTAGTTAGTTACACGATGTGATTGGGAGTTGGAGGTGGATTGTGAACAGCTGTTTATCTTATCGTACTTCGCCTTATTTATATTATGTAGTAAACTGACCCCGTTGTTGTTTTGTAAATCTGTGGTGATCCATTCGGGGATGGTGAGCAGATTGTGATAGGTGATGATGGTTATTAGCTTCGGGGACGAGATGGGGAGTCGTCACTCGAGTCTAGCTTCCGCTGTCATGAGATTTACTTTTCTAGTTTCAATTGTTTGAGCACTAGTGAACATTTAGAACATGTAATAGTTAAGTCTTTATACTTTAATAAATGTTATTTTGGAATGGTAATTTGATATACTAGCCTCGAGAAACCGAGACGGTGACGGTCTCTCATGCTAGGGTGGTCCTGGTAAGGCACCTTGGTATGTGGGGGTGTCGTAAAGTGGTATCAGAGCGACGATTCTGGAACCTAAAACTAATGAACCTAATGAACATATGGAGTCTAAATAAAATGAATCCGAGGAGAGTTGTTTGGAGCTACCGCAAACACTTGGGAGACGTCCCAAAGTCGCATTGAGGCCCTTACGATCTCGAGCCGCTCACATGGGGAAGTCTTGGGAACCGTTGTGTGTTTAGAGTTATGTGTGTGGTACTTATAGTTGTGAACCTTGTGAAGTTGTTGGATGAAATGATGAAAGAATTTGAACATGGTGTTATATGAAAAGTGAATTGCGTAGTTGAATATGATAGACTTTGAGCATGTTATGTGTTTACTACTTGGCTTTTGAAAGGGTAGTGGAATAATGTATACCTATATATATATATATATATATATATATATATATATATATATATATATATATATATATATATATATATATATATATATATATATATATATATATATATATATATATATATATATATATATATATATATATATATATATATATATATATAAGGGCATGTATAAGTATGTTAACGATCGTTTACAGCTCGTTTTTGGCATGACACGGCCGAGCAGGGCGGGTACTCGACCGAGTAGGGGACACTCGGGCGAGTAACCAGGCACTCAACCGAGTGTTGTTTTTTGTGTGCGTAGCAGTAGCTACTGGATTGTGACCACTCGGCCGAGTAATAGGCGTACTCGACCGAGTGAGGCATACTCGACCAAGTAGTACCCATACTCGACCGAGTAATACCCATACTCGACCGAGTATGTTTTCTGTGTTTCCGACGTTTGGCTACTGGAGTGGAACACTCGGCCGAGTAGTAGTAGTACTCGACCGAGTAGTCCATACTCGACCGAGTATCTCACCATACTCGACCGAGTACTTCTTTGGCGGAGTGTCTTGTTTATTTTGAGCCGTAGGCTATGTGCTTTCGTTTGCTTGCTTCTATCAGCACAAAATGCTGGCAAAGAGGTCAGCAGCGTACATCCAAGCCTCTGAGATGACCACGGATGAGGTAGCCTGTATGATTGAGCAGAAGGATGCACTCCTAGAGACTCCTAATAACGTGGGAAAGGGGGATGAGAAACCCGTGGACGTAACCCATCTAAGTACCATCATTGCTTGCTTTAATCCTTCGACTTATGGGAGCATCGGAGAACCTAAGCTGCTCGATAACTGGAACCGCGAGATGGAGAGTCTTCTTGAGGTTGTGAAGTGTTCGGCGGAGTTGGCTGTCGAACAGGTGGTGTACTACCTGAGAGGTGAGGCTGCAGTTTGGTGTCAGAACGTGAAAGAGGATGCCAGGGCATACTACAGGGACGAGGGGCTCGATGCTATACCATAGGTAGGTCTAAAGAGTGCTATGAGGGAGCAATTTGTGTCGGAGCACATTCGTCACAAGATGAGACCCGAGTTTGATTCCTTCACCATAACTAATGATATGACTGTGTACTATCACCGGTTTCTTGAGTTGTCAAGTTATGTAGAAGATATGCAGCTGGGTCAGCGAGGTTTGGCTCTTCGTTTTGAAAAGGGGTTTGCTCCTAAGATCATGAATAGGTTACCAGCTGGAGTTTTTAACAATCTAAAAGAGGTCTATGCGCGGGCTGGGCATGCTGAGAGGTTGGTGGACTTGGTTAACGAGGCTAACGAAAGAACCATTGAAAAGAGGAAAGCGGAGAATGAGAGTGGCAATCAGTCGGGTTATAAGAAGAGCTACTATGGTCAGTCTTGGGCTTTTTCTAGAGGGTCTGGGTTTTCTGGGGGATCTCGAGCATGGAGAAGAAGCGGTGGTCGGAGTATTAGTGAGAACTCTAACCTTACTTGCTTCAACTGTGGTGTAGTGGGTCACAAGAGGCACGACTGTACTAGTGCCGAAGTTGGAGGATTTTTAGGAGCTTATCAGGGGAGTTTCTCTCAGGCTCCGAGCCAGAGTTTTGCTAGTAACAAGCCATCTGGGTCTTGCGGGAACCGTAGAGGGCATAACAACAACAATGTCGGCTTCAACCGCAACAATGAAGGATCCTATCAGCGCCCGAACAATAGTGTGACTCAGAACTCGGCAGCTAAGCCGACTACTTCAAACACCTTGGTCCAAGATGGAGATCAGAAAAACAGCGGGAAGCTTTTTATGATGGGCAAACAGGAAGCAAAGAACGATGCTCATGTGGTTACCGGTACCTTTCTTGTTCATAATACACCGTCTTTCGTTTTGTTTGACTCAGGGGCAACCCATTCTTTTGTGTCTACGGGTCATGCCTTAGCTATGGGTTTGGGGGAGTATGAGCTTGTAAAAGATAATGTGTTTATTCCTTCTGGGAAGCCGGTGTCTTGTTTTAAGTTGTATAAAGATATGTCCATGTTGGTAGGGGAGGTAGATTTAGCGGTCAACTTGTTAGAGTTTCCTATATATGGATGGGTTTAAGGTCATCGTCGGGATGGACTGGTTGGGTAAGTATGATGCTAAAATAGATTATCGACAAAAGAAAGTGTCCTTGAAGGTTCTTAAGGGTGTCATAGTGTCTTATATGGGGTTTGTTGTGAGACCAAAGTGTAAGTTCATCGTTGTAATGACTTTAAAGTCATGTTTGAGGAAGAAGTGTCCCTTGATTCTTTGCCAAGTGAGAGATGGGCGTGCAGAGAAGCTGACAGCATTTGGTATACATGTGGTTGGAGAGTTTAGTGATGTCTTTCCAGATGAGATGTTGGGGTTACCACCTAAGAGGGATATCGACTTCTATGTGGAGCTCAAATCGGGGACACGTCCTATATCTAGAGCACCGTACCGTATGGCACCCAAAGAACTGGAAGAGTTGAAGAAACAGTTGCATGATCTATTAGACAAGGGGTATATCCGGCCTAGTGTGTCATTGTGGGGAGCACCAGTGTTGTTTGTCAAAAATAAAGATAGGAGCATGAGGCTATGCACCGACTATAGGGAGCTTAATCATGTCACGGTGAAGAACAGGTAATCTTTGCCAAGGATTGATGATCTTTTTTACCAGCTGAGTGGGGCAGGGGTGTTCTCTAAGATCGATTTGAGGTCGGGTTATCATCAGTTGAGGATAGAATATGAGGATATTCCTAAGACAACTTTCTGGTCGCGTTATGGTCATTATGAGTACGTAGTGATGCCTTTTGGTTTGACGAATGCACCAACAGTTTTCATGGATCTTATGAACTGGATTTTCGGCCCGTTATTGGACAAGTTTGTGGTTGTCTTCATTGATGACATCTTAGTCTACTATAAGACTAAGAAGGAGCATGAGGAGCATCTGAGGTTAGTTTTGCAGACTTTGCGAGATAATCAGCTATATGCCAAGCTATCCAAGTGCGAGTTTTGGCTAGAGGAAGTGACTTTTCTGGGTCATGTGATATCTAAAGAGGGTGTGTCGGTGGATCCTAGCAAGATTGAGGTAGTGACCAAGTGGGAATCACTGAAGAATGTTGCTCAGATTCGGAGTTTCTTGGGCTTAGCTGGCTACTACAGGAGGTTCGTGAAGGACGTTTCTACAATCGCGAGGCCTATGACAACTTTGATGAGAAAAGAGACCAGATTTCGGTGGCATAAGAGTTGTGAGACGGCATTCCAGACCTTAAAGGAGCGTTTGACCATAGCTCCTATCCTAGCTTTACCTGAGGGAAGTGAGAACTTTGAGGTATACGCTGATGCTTCAAAGAATGGCTTGGGGTATGTTTTGATGCTGAATGGGAAGGTTATAGCTTATGTATTGAGGCAGCTGAAGCCGTATGAGGAAAACTATCCTACTCATGATTTGGAGTTGGGTGCAGTTGTTTTTGCTCTTAAGATTTGGAGGCACTATCTGTATGGGGCGACTTTTTAGGTGTTTTCAGATCATAAGAGTCTGAAGTATATCTACACTCAAAAAGAGCTTAACATGCGACATAAATGATGGATGTAGCTTATTGGGGACTATGACATGGAGATAATCTATCATGAGGGTAAGGCCAATGTCGTGGCAGATGCCTTGAGTAGGAAGAGTGTTCATTTGTTTTGTACAGCTATTTCTTTGCTGTAGCTGAGGGATGAGATGTCCAGGATGGGAATCCACATAATTAGGAAAGGGGATACCATTGGGGACTTGATGATCGAGCCAGACTTGTATGATGATATAAAGAAGAAACAAGACCTTGATCCAAAGATCCAAGAATGGAAGTCAAGGGTGGAGAGTGGCACGGTTTGTAGGTTTCTATCCATACAGATAGGAGTGTTCTTTTTTATGGGAGATGGTGTGCCCCTAATGATGCAGATTTGAGGAGAGTAATCATGACAGAGGCTCATAGCACTCCTTATTCACTTCACCCAGGAGGTGACAAGCTTTATAAGGACCTCAAGAAAATGTTTTGGTGGCCCAATATGAAGAGGGATGTGGCCGAGTTTGTGGCTAAGTGTCTGACATGCCAGAGAGTAAAGGGTGAGCAACGAAGACCGCAAGGTAAGATTCAGTCACTTGAGGTACCCGAGTGGAAGTGGGAGTTAATCTCTATGGACTTTATAGTGGGGTTACCAAGGACACAGTAAGGTAACAATATGATTTGGGTGATCGTCGATCGTTTAACTAAGTCAGCTCACTTCATTCCGATGAAGGATACTTGGACCAAGATATAGCTAGCTTTGGGTTACATAAAGCATGTGGTTCGGTTACATAGTGTGCCTAAGGATATAGTGTCGGATCGAGATGCGAGGTTTATATCACGGTTTTGGCAGGAGTTGCAGGATTTGATGGAAACGACCTTAAAGATGAGTACAACTTTTCATCCGGCGATAGATGGTCAGACTGAGAGGACTATCAAGACTTTAGAGGACATGTTGAGGGCTTGTGCCATGGAATTTGGTGGGAGTTGAGAAGATAGGCTGGACTTGATTGAGTTTTCTTACAACAACAGCTATCACACCAGTATTGGAATGGCACCGTTTGAGGCTTTGTATGGTAGGAATTGCAGGAGTCAAGTTTGTTAGGACGATAGTGCAGAGGTGGTGGTTTTAGGACCACAGATGGTGCAAGATATGATTGAGCAAGTTTGTCTGATTCGTCAAAAGACGAAATCAGCTAAAGATCGCCAAAAGAGTTGTGCAGATTTGCACCGTAGGGACATCGAGTTTGCAGTGGGTGACAAAGTCCTTTTGAAAGTGTCACCTATGCGAAGGCTGATGAGGTTTGGAAAGAAAGGTAAGTTGAGCCAAAAGTTTATCGGCCTGTATGAGATCTTAGATCGTGTAGTTGAAGTAGCCTACCGGCTAGCTTTACCACCAGCGTTAGATCGAGTCTACAACGTGTTTCATGTTTCACAGCTCCGGAAATATGTGAGTGATCCATCACATGTGCTTGAGGTTGAGAACATAGAGCTTGATGAGTCTTTATCTTATGCGGAGGTTCCTAAGGAGATCTTAGACCGCAAGGTGCGCAAGACAAGGAATGGTGAGACCATCTTACTAAAGGTGCTTTGGTCTAATCATGATGTGGAAGAGGCCACATGAGAACCAGAGGAGTCGATCAGAGAGCGTTTTCCTGATAGGCTATCGCACACCTATGCAAAGATAATATTTATACCCTATAAAAACAAATGAATGTTGTACGTAGGGGTCGAACCACAGAGAGACGGAAGTTATTAATTAGTTGTTATGGAGTGAATTTTACCTTCAGGTCGGTTATCGTTTGTTGATTGGTTGGTTGGATTATGGAAGAAAACAATAATGATAAAGAAATAATCTAGGGAGGTCGGGTCACACATGCAAATTATGTAAATGCTCAAATTAAACATAGGAGTTGATACCGTCGTCAGGTACCAAAAATAAATACCTAAGTACTACTAACAGAAGCTAGCGGTAAGTAGGGTCGATCTCCAGAGGGAGGCAAAAATGAGATTTATCTGTTTTAAATTAGTCTAAGAGTAACGGGGGTTTGAATAAGATTTCTAAACTAAGAGAGGTGGCAAGAGAAATTGAGCGATAAAAATAAAGGAATTAACAGATATGAATAAAATGGAGGAGTAGACCGTCACAAGATAGACTAAGCACAAAATGGGTTCTTTTCAAATTCCAATTCTTTTTCTTCTTTTACTTCACTGATTTCACGTTTTTTCATTTTTTTTTTCATTTTTTTTCATTTTTTTTTCACTTCTCTTCTTCATTCTTTCTTTCCAATTTCTTTCTTTTTCACCAACTCCGTACAATGAAAGTGAGCCGAACTCGCAACAAAATGAAACATACCGCAATAATTACACTAAACTAGCTTGACTGGCAGGCTAAATTTTGGGTGTAGCTAATGCGTCAAAAAGGCTATATTTGGCTAAAGTGGAGCTAAATGGGTAAAAATGAAAGAAAGGGATATTGTAAGCACCTCCCTGCATGTGACACCGACCACAAACCCGAATGTATGCAAGTGACAAGCAATCGAATTTCATAAAAGTGCAAAAGTGATGAAACATGTTATGCAAGGAGTACTACTCTCAATCTTACATGAAATCGGTCGCAAATAACACCAGTGATACGGCTATAAAACTTAGAAATTGTAAAGTAGGTTGCCAATTTATCAGGTCAAGTCTACACAGTCAGCTACATTTTCAACATTAACTCGTAGATATGCGCATGACTAAACTAATAATTGTCAATTAGATGCAAGGCTCAAGTAAAAATGACAAGTTAAAATGCAGTTTCATCTCGGAAATTGATGCCCGTCGTTGTGTGCACCAAAGATAAAATTTATAATACCTATTAAAACTAACACAAGCTAGTGGTAACAGGGTCGAACCACAGAGAGGCGATGCAATTATTAGTTGTCTAATTTTAAGTCCAAGGTAACAAATGTGGGTGTTTGATTTGAATTAGTCTATACTAATGGCAATAAAAGAAAAATAGACTAAACTAATAGGTGAAAACAGATATTAAAAGGGTACTAAGATGGTCGGTTCACTATAGTTTCGGCGGCAGCATACTAGGTAGGTCTAAAACAAACAGGTGAGACGGGAAAATAAGAGGTCCTCTCGGTCCACTCTCACAGGTAGCATCTTTCGATCTCGCTACAGGTCCCTAATATCACTAATACTGACTTTCGTCCTGAAAAGTGACTAAAAAGGCTAAACTAACTTATCTTTCGATCTCGTTAATCTAGTCGTCTTAATTAGGTAGGCTATCTCCCTTCCCTATCCTTCGATCTTTATTGGGTCGGTCAAATCCTAAACATTCAACTAGTCGCGTGCACTCGATTCGTCAAACATAGAAATTAAATTAATTAAAACGAAGGTAATCTCACGAGGCCAGTCGATCGACCAGGGAACCCAGTCGATCGACCATGGTGCGATTAGGGCTTCCTAATTCTAATGCCGCCTAACCTACAGTTCCCCTACATCCTAGCACAAGGGGTTTAGCTACTCATACTGGAAATAATAACAACAATAAGATTGACTAATAAAACTACAGAATTCATGATTAAAACGGCTAAATAAACGATTAACAAAAGACGATAATTTCGGTTTTGGGAAACTAATCTAGCAATCCTATACTATGAATGACAATAAAGCAATAAAACTTAAATAAGAGCAGAAAAATACCGTAAAAGCAGGAAGGAAGATCAAAGACCGAATGCGAAAGTAAATTAATTGAATGATTAAAACTTCTAATACCAAACCCTAATTAGTTCCCTAATAACTGAATAAAACTGGATTCAAAACTCGATCATTATTCTGAAAACTAAAGCTACGTTATATAGGAATACAACGTAGTTCTTATTCCCTAACCTAATGTACCATGGGCTTCTTAATTCTCGATCTTCTTATTCACGTCAGAATTAGCGGCTTGGTCGATCGACCAGGCAAGGCAGTCGATCGACTGCTCTTCGCTGAACAGTAGCTACTGGAACTCGTGGGTTGGTCGATCGACTAAGGGTAGCGGTCGATCGACTGCAGTAGCTGATACTTGACTTCTAACTTCTCGTGGATTTGTCTTTCGGGCCTCGAAATGCGCACCAAGCTCGTTCCTTGAGTAAATACTTCATGTCAAATGCAATGCAATGTACTCGGGGACGGATTTAGCTCAATTTCTACTCATTTCCGCATAAATCTGCAATATTACATAAAAATACGAAAGTAGACGAAATGGGGCAAATAGTAGCATAAACTACACAAATGAGCTCTGAAATGCCTGTAAAATAGGGTGTAAAACATCATATAAATGACACGCATCAAACTTCCTCAAACCAAACCCTTGCTTGTCCCCAAGCAAGAACTAGACTCGATCCTAAAACCTAATGGAACGAGTTCAATCTCAGAGCGAAATGCAAACCGAATAGCCTAAACCAATTTAATGCAATAACCAACAATCAATTAGCAATATGAATCATGCAAACGAGTTATGAAGTCGTCAAAAACTGCTGAACCGTCAACTATAGAGACTTATCATTATGGACTCTCACGGGTCGCTCAAATCACTCAAATAGGCGCAGGTGGAAATATGTAAAAGATAGAAAGAATTCATTTTGTTAGTGACACTCACCTAACTACGACCTATAAGAACATGCCTGCAATATAATATGAAAGTAATCTCTACAACCGTACATATGCATTCCAACCAAACAGATGACCATGACACATGCCGAGGTAAATATGGATATGTAAGGTAATGGGCAAGAAGGGCTAAGACGAATTTGGATAAAAACAGAGTTAAAAGCCAAGCTAGTAACTAAGGGAACCAAATTAATAAACCATCCCAAATCCTTGCTCAAAATTTCAATCGAAACGGTGCTAATAGCAAGCACAAATCCCACAATCTCCGTAATTAAACAACTCCCCATAAGATATAAATGAAACATGGGAGCAAAAATCGCCATATAATAAAGACTTTGAATTATGCGAATTGATTTTTTCTCTTTTCTTCTCGGGCTGCAGTCGATCGACCAAGACGGGCAGTCGATCGACCACTTCTACAGTACAACACTCTTTTTCTCTTTCTTTTTCGAATCATTTTTCTTTTCTCTTTTTTTTTCCTTTTCTTGTTCCTTTTTCATCTCTTCCCAACATCATCTCAAAATGAGCATTAGCTACCAAAAATGAAGTAACAATCCCAAAAACGTAGACTACTAGCTTGACAAGGGCAGGCTAAATGTAGGGTGTAGTTAACGGGATAAAAAGGCTATTTTGGGCAGTGTGGAGCTTATGGGTAAAATGAGAAAAGGGGACCTCTTCCACATGTGTCAACAAACCACAAACCGAATGCACACAGGTATTAAGCAGATTAAGTTCATATTTATGCAAATTTATGCAACATGTCTCATAAGGAGTAACTACTCACAATCCTAGATAAACTGGTAATAGATGACACCAGTTATAAGCTCTAAAACTCAGAAAAGGATGTAGTTTGCCAAAATTTTAAGTCAAGTCTCAAGTTCAGCAAGGAATTTAACGAAAACTCGTAGACTATGCATATATGATTCTACTAATAACATGTCAATTAGCAAGGCTTATGCATAAAATAGCTGAAACCGCAATGTCATCATTGAAATACTACCGTTCCGACTCGACTTACATGCGAAAGTAAACGTGCAATTGTTTGAATTTTTTGAAAATTTTCAATTTTTTTGAATTTTTGTATATATAGGAAATAAATTAACAAATGCAAAACAAAAATGTAAACGTGAATGCAAGCAGATGAAATGCAACGCAAAACCCTTCCCCAAACCAAATCACACAATGTCCCCATTGTGCAAAATCATATAATGAAATAAAAACGGGAATTTGCGATAAATTAACTAAACAAAACATGAAGTAAGAACTCGGAAACTCACAAGACTTTAAGCGCAGCAAAAGGAAACCTCCCCAAACCAGCGTGAGCTAGGAGGTTTAAGTAGCCAGTAGTGCTACCAATAAGTACCTGAAAAGACAAACAATACCACGCATAAATCCAAGAAAGCAATGTGGAAGCGATAATTATGTGCAAAAATTAAAAACGGAAGAAAACCGAAATATGGCGGAAAATAAAGAGGAGGGAAAACTCCCTCAATTCCGCAAAACGACCAAACACAGCTGGGGAAAGGTCGTGAACAGGTACAGTAGCAACGACGGTCGATCGACCATAGCAGGCAGTCGATCGACCGGAATGAACAGGAACAGAAGCTCCTGGAAGTCGCAGCTCAGTCGATCGACCATGCAAGGCAGTCGATCGACTGGAAAATCTGCTGTAACTTTTTGATTTCTTCGAATGAGCTCAATAACTTGAGCTGTCAAGGTCTATAAACCTGCAAACACACATAATAACGCGCCTAAAATTGCGCAAAACCCAAAGAAACAGTAAAAAGTATATAAAATCCTAAGCAAACTTATTAAAATGCGAAGTCTCGCGCACACAAAACAATAAAAAGATTCTAAAAGCAATAAAATGTTTGTAAAATCTCCATCAACTAATAGTTGATCAAGAACGGCCACGGAATGTCCCACTTGGTCGGCTTCTGGCTACTAGAGGTAGCCTCAACAGTGCTCATCTTCTCAGCTGCACTCTTCTTAGTTTCAACATCCGCAGAACTCAATGGATCAACAAGTCGGACATCTTCCCACTCGATGACCTCCTCCAACTCGTCAGAATCCAAATCGGAATCCGTCACTTTGACTGGCTCATCATCGGGCTCCTCATCCGTGCCATAGCTAAGGCATCCTAGACCACCTTTTTGAACGATTGGCTCCTTTGCAGCTGGAGCAACATGTAGCTTTCCCTTCCCTAAACCAGCTCCTGAAATATTCAAAACAGAAGAATCTTCCTCCAATTTGCTCCCAATCTGGGGCGGAGGTGTTACAACAGGAGTAGGAATAGAGATAGGCACATCAGGAAGTATAAAATAAGATTTCTTCTCAGAAACCGTATTACAAGTGATTGGCCACATGGGGTCTTTCTTCTTAGCGGTCTGGGCAAAGACGATAGAATGTTTCCCTACCTTAAAGGTCAAAGTCCCAGAGCCAACATCAATAACTGCACCAGCAGTGTGCAGAAATGGTCTACCTAGTATGATAGGTATGTGGGCATCTTCGGGCATATCTAGTACAACGAAGTCAACAGGGAAAAAGAACTTTCCTATTTGCACGGAATGTCCTCTAAGACTCTATAGGGTGGACCGCGAACGATCGGCCATCCAGTGCGGTCATGTTGGTAAAATCGCAAACCTAGTCAATTTCTTCTTTCTAGCAAGACTCAAAGGCATCACACTAATACTGGCTTCTAGGTCACACAAGGCTTTCTCAATAGGAAAGGTGCCAATACTACATGGAACGGAAAAGCTACCTGGGTCTTCTAGCTTATGGGGTGCAGTATGGGTCAAATATGAGCATGACTCCTCAGTTAGTGCGACAGTATGCATAGTTTCAAGTGACTTCTTTTTAGATAAAAGTTGCTTCATAAATTTCATGTAAGCAGGCACTTGATTGACTAATTCAAGAAAAGGAACTTGTACGTTTAAGCTACGAACAACATTTTCAAATTTATTAAACGATACCTGTTCCTTCGTCGGCACTAATCTCTCCGGATAAGGGGCTGAAAGTAGCAACTTAGCCCTTTCCTCTAAATCTCTCATGCCGGCATCGGTGGATTTAGGCTGAAAATCCACGACCTTCTCTTTGTTGAAGCTCGAACCCTCTTCAGACCGTCTCAAAATTGAGCCATTAACCGTCATCGGGTCGTACTTCGGAACTGGAACTGACCCATCAGCATTTGGGTCTTGACTCAATATTTTCGGAGTAGTCGTACCCCGAAACAAGTGATCCCTCAAGTTTTTAGGCATTGGAGGACGAAAAGAATCACTTTCAGCAGCGCTGTCAGTCGATCAACCATGTAGGTCAGTCGATCGATCGACTTCTGCGGACCGAAGCTTACTTGTTTGTCACGGACTGGTCGATCGACTGGGTTTGTCAGTCGATCGACTGACATACCTGGTAATCGTCGTTTTGTTTCCACTGTTCGTTCCAGCTTTCTTCTGACTCGGTTCCGCCTCATCTTTTTCAGTAATGTCCTCGACCATAGCGGGCCCATCAAGGGTAGACCCACTCCTCAAGGTAATGTCATTAAGGGTCTCCTTTTGATCGATGCAGTCGATAAATGTCCCGGAGCTCGAGTTGTATTCTTGCTAGCCAATTGAGCAATTTGGCTCTCTAACATCTTCATCCCGGCCTCTCTAGCTTGAGACTCTTTCAGCAACAAGTTTTTCAATTCGGCAAATTCGGAGCCTTGAGACTGCTGCTGCTGCTGAGGAACATATGGAGGCTTTTGGAACTGTTGTTGCTTATGAGGGGGCACATAATTCTGCTGCTGCTGCTGCCGTGGAGGTTGAGTCGGATGTAGGACATTTTGGCTACTCCACCTCAAGTTGGGATGGGTATTCGGCTCATAATAAGTGTTTGTCTACCTATAATGTTGAAAAGCAGCACAAGACTCAAAAGGATCAGGACAGTTGTCTGAAACATGTCCCTCACTCCACATCTTTTGCGGTGAAAGGACCGTCTCAAAAACAACATTCACATGATAGATCCCTCCTTTTAAGGCTCCTCCCAACTCGTACTTATCAAACCTCGCCGTGAGAGCCTCTAGTGCAGCTACAGAAGGAGATTCAGCATTTCTCCTTTGATTTCCCCTGGAAGTCCCATACTCAGCTTTATGGGTGGCCAAATCATCAATAATTTTCCACCCTTAGTCTCTCCAACATTCTCCGGAACCTACCACTAGTCAAAGATCCAAGATAGCTCTCTGATCGTCATAGAGCCCATTATAAAACTCATTGCATAAGCTCCACTTTTCAAACCCATGGTGTGGAATGGTTCGCACCAGTTTCTTGAAACGGACCCACGCCTCATAAAAATTCTCATCCGGACCCTGTTTAAAGCTCGTGATCTGAGCTCTAATGGCATTCGTCTTCGAGGCAGAGAAATACTTCTTTTAGAATGCTATGGCCAAAGAATTCCAGTCGGTGATCCCATTAGCAGCTCGATCCAGGTCTCTGTACCACTCCCTTGCAGCATCACGAAGAGAGAATATAAACATGGTTTCCTTCACCTGGTCCTGGGTCACACCGGTTGGTGGGGGTATGGAACAGCAATAATCAATGAATGTCTCCATATGCTTAGCTGCATCTTCATTTGCAGCTCCCCCGAATTGGTTCCTCTCAACCAAGTTAATATACGAAGGCTTCGGCTCGAATTTTCTGTCTTCCCCTGGTAATGCGAATCCTTTGTAAAGATTCGCAATCGCGGCTCGAGTGATCAAGCTATACTCGCTTCTTCGACCATGACCGGAAAATCTGGAGATGTGACGGTCTCAGCTGAACAAGTGGAAACGGGAGATGAATGTGGATCCTCCTCAAATAGCTCGTTCTCGTAGTAACTAGACAGAGTACTCAGTTCTTCCTCTGTCAGCAATACTCTAGATGATCGTCTCAACTCACGCAAAGTCTTCTCAATCTCAGGATTGAACGGCAGTAATTCACCACCCTCTGACCTGCGCATAAGAAGAAACTACAAATGGAATATGAGATTAGTTTAAGGAACGAATGTCCCTTAAACTAAGAAACAGACTAAAATAAAACAACTAAAAATTTTAAACAATTGCCTCCCCGGCAACGGCGCCAAAATTTGATGCACGTCGTTGTGTGCACCAACGATAAAATTTATAATACCTATTAAAACTAACAGAAGCTAGTGGTAACAGGGTCGAACCACAGGGAGGCGATGCAATTATTAGTTGTCTAATTTTAAGTGCAAGGTAACAAATGTGGGTGTTTGATTTGAATTGGTCTATACTAATGGCAATAAAAGAAAGATAGACTAAACTAATAGGTGAAAACAGATATTAAAAGGGTATTAAGATGGTCGGTTCACTATAGTTTCGGCGGCAGCATACTAGGTAGGTCTAAAACAAACAGGTGAGACGGGAAAATAAGAGGTCCTCTCGGTCCACTCTCACAGGTAGCATCTTTCGATCTCGCTACAGGTCCCTAATATCACTAATACTGACTTTCGTCCTGAAAAGTGACTAAAAAGGCTAAACTAACTTATCTTTCGATCTCGTTAATCTAGTCGTCTTAATTAGGTAGGCTATCTCCCTTTCCTATCCTTCGATCTTTATTGGGTCGGTCAAATCCTAAACATTCAACTAGTCGCGTGCACTCGATTCGTCAAACATAGAAATTAAATTAATTAAAACGAAGGTAATTAAAACGAAGGTAATCTCACGAGGCCAGTCGATCGACCAGGGAACCCAGTCGATCGACCATGGTGCGATTAGGGCTTCCTAATTCTAATGCCGCCTAACCTACAGTTCCCCTACATCCTAGCACAAGGGGTTTAGCTACTCATACTGGAAATAATAACAACAATAATATTGACTAATAAAACTACAGAATTCATGATTAAAACGGCTAAATAAATGATTAACAAAAGACGATAATTTCGGTTTTGGGAAACTAATCTAGCAATCCTATACTATGAATGACAATAAAGCAATAAAACTGAAATAAGAGCGAAAGAATACCGTAAAGCGGGAAGGAAGATCAAAGACCGAATGCGAAAGTAAATTAATTGAATGATTAAAACTTCTAATACCAAACCCTAATTAGTTCCCTAATAACTGAATAAAACTGGATTCAAAACTCGATCATTATTCTGAAAACTAAAGCTACGTTATATAGGAATACAACATAGTTCTTATTCCTTAACC
>NW_027413548.1:0-27397 GCF_048544455.1 Silene latifolia | reverse complement strand
TTAAAATCAACTATCTACTAAAATAATGAAATGTCATAAAACTAAGAGACTACGGCGGAAGACTTCTATCGTCAGACGGTGGCACCTCCCAGCTATCCCAGTACTCAACTCAAACCTGCTCAATTACTACTCACCATCCCGAATGGATCACCGCAGGTTTACAAAACAACAAATGGGGTCAAGACTAATCACACAACTCAATATATATATCAACAATAAGATAAACAGACAGCTTAACCGTCACACACACATACATCCACACCAATCCCAACAATCTCAATCACTGACTGTCCACTGGACCAGTCCTGCCAGTGGGGGACCGCAGCCGTTCCCACCTAAGCCCCGCTCATCATATCGAGCGATAACTCTGTCCATTAATGTGCACATCCCCTTCCGTGGCGGGTTCCACGAAGGGCGAAACTAGGGCGTGAAGCCACTCCCGCAAGTGACTCCACTCAGCCGAGAACGCATCTCGATAACCAGAGAACAATCAATCACAATCACAATCACAATCACAGCCGTCACAATACAATTACTATATCAAACAATCAATCTAACAACATCAACAATCATCCCATTATGGGACTAATACTGAGTAGGAAATCCTACCTGCAAAGCACAACTATCAGACGGTCTCTACAGCTGTATCAAAAAGCTTCCTCTACGAAACCTCCTCCTATCATACAACATACAAATGCTACCAAATCACAAACTACTCATAAATCCCCAAATCCCTAGATTAGGGTTTAATCAACTTAAAGGAAAGACAACAAAAAGGGTACATAGATCTTACCCTCGACGCAAGGATCTCAACGGTATAACCAACGATGAAAACCGACCTTCCAAACTCCCGGAATTGCTAACAATGCGATTAAGATGTTGAACGAACTTGCTTTCTCTCTTTGACAGTAAATTAGGTTTTTGTAAAAGTGTTTAGAATGATGACGGAAAGATTATATATCTTAATCGCATAATTAACAAAACTCGAGAAAAACTCCCCGTAAACCGGCTACTCGATCGAGTATCTAAGGTACTCGATCGAGTACCCCCTTACTCGATCGAGTATCCTAGTTACTCGATCGAGTACCCAACAGGTCAGAACTATTTTAAAACGCCACTTGCCCTTACTCGACAGAGTAAGGCCTACTCGATAGAGTACCCAAAGACTCATAAATACGGAGTATTACATTAGGGGTGAGGGTACGTATTAGGAAACTCTTTTGATCGAACACCTAATCCCGCCCGCCTCGATAGCGGCCTCTACTATTAATTAGGGAAAATCATCTATACTCGATATGTTGAAGGGTATATGCATGCAATGCAACATCCATTAGATTAATCCTAACATGTGAGAATTAACTAAGTCGGTAGACACGTAATTTAACATGCATTAATGTCGAGGCAGAAATTTAGGTTGGTTGCATGTGAGAGCATACAAACAATATGATAAAGAAATAAAATACAAATACAATAAAGAAAATTACAATAATTACAACGGGTTAATTTATTTACGTCGAAAATACATTTAAAACGGATAATTTAAGAAAAAGAAAGGGAAAATAAATTAACGAACAGATTATTAGGCGATAATACGAGTAATAGTTAATTAATACGTAAGCTGGTAACTAGGTTAAAGCAACAACGGAAGTTCAAGGGCAGAATTCAACCCGGAACAGGCGCAGCAGTGCTGCGTCCTTTGGAAGAGGCGCAGTGCTCATTGCGTCATTCGAGGTGAATTCTGGGCATGAGCAGGAATTGCATATCTTTAATGTTCATTGGTAATTTAAACGATCGATTATTGATATTTGACTCGGATAGAAGTTGTTTAACGTATTATTTACATGCTTATATATCAAGTCGAGTGGGACTTAAGCAAGCTTCTCGGAGTGAAAACCGCCTTCTTAAACGGTTATTTGGAGGAAGAGTTGTACATGGTGCAACCCGAAGGTTTCATAGATCCTGAACATCCTAAGAAAGTATGCAAGCTTAAGCGTTCCATTTATGGACTTAAGCAAGCTTCTCGGAGTTGGAATTATCGTTTCGACCAGGTGATAAAAGAGTATGGTTTCACTCGATCGGTCGAGGAACCATGCTTATATATCAAGTCGAGTGGGAGCAAAATTGTATTCTTGATATTGTATGTCGATGACATACTCTTGATTGGGAATGACATTCCTCTCCTATCTTCGGTTAAAGAATGGTTGAAGAACCATTTCCAGATGAAAGATCTGGGTGAGGCACAGCGCATTTTGGGAATCCGTATCTACCGAGATAGATCACGATGGACGTTATCACTTAGTCAGGAGTCTTATTTGGATAAGATTCTTGAGAAGTTCAGCATGACCAACTCCAAGAAGGGGAACCTTCCAATGACGACTGGGATGCAGTTGAGCAAGTCTCAGTCACCCACGATGCCTGAAGGGATTGAGCGCATGAGTCGTGTTCCTTATGCATCTGCAATAGGATCGATCATGTATGCCATGATATGCACACGTCCAGACGTGGCATATGCATTGAGTATGACGAGTCGGTACCAAAAGACTCCGGGTGAAACACACTGGATAGCTGTTAAAAACATCCTCAAGTACCTACGGAGGACTAAGGATTGGGTATTGACTTATGGAGACGATACTAAGCTATGCGCAATCGGTTACACAGATGCTAGCTTCCAAACGGATCGAGATGATTCAAAATCTCAGTCCGGGTTCGTCTTCACTCTTAATGGTGCTGCGGTCAGCTGGAAGAGTTCCAAATAGAGTGTTGTAGCAGATTCAACTACTGAATCCGAGTACTATGCCGCTTCGGAGGCAGCAAAGGAAGCGATATGGATGCGTCAATTCTTACAAGGACTTTCGGTAGTTCCTAGTTCGAATGACCCGATCACCATCTATTGTGACAATAGAGGTGCCATCTTCCAAGCTAAGGAGCCAAAGTCTAGCAACAAATCTAGACATGTACATCGGAAAGCTCACCTGATCCGTGATTACGTGGAGCAAGAGGAGATAGCGATAGACAAGATTGCGACGGATGATAACATCGCGGATCCTCTCAATAAACCGTTGAATTATGATAAGCATGTAGGGCACGTTAATTCCATGGGAATTAAACGTGTTCCTGAGTTGTAGTACTTGATTATGGATTTGATACATTATCTTTTTCATATACTATTTATAACTTCATCGTTTTATTATAATATTTTGTTTTTCATGTGGATTGTCTCGACAACATTGAACGCCACAAAGTGAATCAATTACATTATATTTGTTTTGGTCCGTAATCGCCAATGTGAGCTGATAACTCCGGCTATTATATTGTGCAGTCGATTGATGGTGGGTTCAACGAGCCATAAGTCAAACGGTTGACTGATCGATCACAGATGCGAGATTATAACGATACCTCGTAGGACAACTTTTTGTGACAACGTAATGGAGTCCTAAATGTTTAAAAACATTCGGTGCCAGGTCGTGGATAGGACATCCAATGTGTTCCTAGAGTCGATTCTTTTGACTATCGACTGTCTCTTGAGATTAAGGCAGTTTTTGGGTGACTTTGGTTTCTTTCTCACGGTCTGCCAGAATCGGAGGCTAAGTAGATTTTTTCTGGGTCATTTCATTCTGTGCTTACATCTGCAGGATTCGAGTTGAGGAAAATATCCAACCCTTATCGGTATAGTTATTTCTCGGGGCCACTCGAGGAGTTGTAACTGAAATGCATGGCCATGCTCGAATGTTGATTCGTTTATCAGTTAAGTTACTCTCTAGTCGGGGAAACCACTCTTGATATTGATCGCTTGTACAATACGACCTTTGTGAATACGGATTTGCAAATTGTTTTACATTGAGTGGGAGAAATTTTAGGATATGAGAATCGGTTATCGCACATACACTTGTGAGGACAAGTGGGAGTTTGTTGGAGCTTGTGTCCTCCACAAATTAGTGTGATAACATTTGTAAATCTCTTACAGGTTCACAAGGGTATACTTCGTATATTTAATCAGTTGATTAACGTTTACCTAATAACGGTTGGCTTGCTAGAAAGTTTGACGTTATTATCATACAGATGGCGGTGATCAACTGGTCCCTAAAGGTCACACCTATAGGATGTGTTTGAGAGATGTGATTATAGAAATATGATCACATTGATGCCTAATATGACTAAACAGTTAGTCAATGTGTTGATGAGACAATTATTTAATGAAGATTAAATAATATTAGTTGAGACAATTAATCTGTCAATTAAATAAATTGAATATAATAAGTTATATTTAATTAAATGTATGTAATGTTAGCTTGGACGAATTAATCTGTTAATTCGTAATTAAATGTAATCGGTTATATTTAATATCAACAAGATGAATGTGTCATAGTGGTAATAGTGAGGGTACACAAACCAAGAGGTCATGGGTTCGATCCTCACTAGATGACAATTTAACACATTTTATACATTTTTGGAAAGACCAAAAATAAGGAGATTACACTCCTTATTTCGGTTATATGGGCCGAATTAGGGAAGATTATATTTCCCTAATTCACTCCCATATTTCGGTCACCATAAGAAGAAAAAGGTAGATCATTATTCTACCCTAATTCTTTTTGACCTAGCCTCCTCTCTCATCAGAAGAAAAACACAAAACAACTAAATTTTACAGAAAATTTTAGATCGATTCTAGCATTATCAATAGGGCATATCTCATATCATCTTGGGTGCAAAAATCGATAGGTGAATATCTACTTTGATATTGTTCTTAGGCCGTATTTGCTAGGACCGAAGGTTATTTCTGAATCCTATATTTTGTTTATGTATTTTAATTTTATGACTAGTAATCGTCATCATTATATTCGTTATAATCCTTAATAATAAGGGAAGTATACAGATAATTTCCCACATCCTCTACTAATGATTAGGGAAAATCATCTATACTCGATATGTTGAAGGGTATATGCATGCAATGTAACATCCATTAGATTAATCCTAACATGTGAGAATTAACTAAGTCGGTAGACACGTAATTTAACATGCATTAATGTCGAGGCAGAAATTTAGGTTGGTTGCATGTGAGAGCATACAAACAATATGATAAAGAAATAAAATACAAATACGAGAAAGAAAATTACAATAATTACAACGGGTTAATTGATTTACGTCGAAAATACATTTAAAACGGATAATTTGAGAAAAAAAAGGAAAATAAATTAACGAAGTTATTAGGCGATAATACGAGTAATAGTTCATTAATACGTAAGTGGTAACTAGGTTAAAGCAACAACGGAAGTTGAAAGGGAATTCAACCCGAATAAAGTAGCAGATCTTTGCGTCCTTTGGAAGAGGCGCGATGCTCACTACTGCGTCTGTTTCCCGAGGTGAATTCTCGGTGTGGCCGGAATTGCATATCTTTAATGTTCATTGGTAATTTAAACGATCGATTATTGATATTTGACTCGGATAGAAGTTGTTTAACGTATTATTTACATGCAAATTGGTCATAGAAACAATAAAAGACGAGATAAAACTAATTGGAACGAATTAATTACAAGATTAATTACAAGGATTAATAATGAATTAAATTAAATAGGTTATTATTGACGAACTAATGATGGTGATGATAAATAACAGATGAAAATATACGAAGGTTGAATTTCAGAGGCTTGACATTGATGAACCGAATCTCTAAAAATCCGAATTGATTTTAATGACGAAAACCCGCAAATATTAATTACTTGGGATTTAAGTCGAGAATTTAATGATGATAGATTATTAATGATTTACATGCTAAAATTATTATGTTAAAATTATCGTGTTAATGAAATAAGAACAAACAAAGAAAAAGCAAAGAATAAACAAACGAATAAAAGACGAAGGAAGAAGAAGGAAAGCAGGAACTGCGGCAGCCTCAGGAAGAGGCGCATCAGGTGCTGCGTTCCTTCTCGACATCTGTCTCCCCTTAATCCGTTAAAAAGGGTTTGAATAAAGGTTTTATAAATCGGTTTTGAATATATTTTCGACGTAACCCTTACAATAATGATTACAAAGACAAAGTACAATAATAAAAGATGGGATTTACACCCTCAGACGTACATGTTTGACGAAACGAGATTAACTAAGTTAACGTTTAGTGATGCTCGACTCGAATGTACGACGAAAGTGCCCTCTAAGAGGAAAACGAACAAAATTGATTAAGTTGATTGATGTGGAGTTGGTCAAATTGGTCGGTCATGGAAAACGAGGCTGGTACTCAAAAAGATCCGAGCTTAAGTGGTCTAAAGTTCAAGCACGTAGACGCCAAAAAGCAAGAGCGTAGTCTTAGAATGCAAAGGGAGAAGAGAAGGGCGGACACTCGCGTGATAAATATGAGGAACGAAGGCTCCTATTTATACTAATCACACGAAGGAATTAGGGTTTCGGTGAAACTTTGGAAGTAAATCTCGAAAAGATCTTAAAATACGCAGAAAGGAGCTGGGGAAGAGGCGCAGCAGCCACTGCGTCTCTTGGAAGAGGCGCAGCACCTGCTGCGTCCTTTCCCCAAGGGTATCCTCCTGCGGAAGAAAGATTTCCGCGTTTCTATTATGGAATTGCGGTTTGATCTTGATTTCCTTATTATTTATAAATAATTTCGAGATATAATTTACCAAAGATTAAAAGATTGAAAATATGGAATAGAAATATCCGGAACATTCCATAATATTCTGACTCGGCATTTTAAACGGTTATTAGAAAATGAAGACGGTTTTTGACCTGGACTCCAAATGTACTCTAATTACTGTCAAAACGACCATAATGGTGTGCGTAGATGACGACCAAGGGGTTGACACAAGTGTTTGAGCTATCACTTGACGATAAACTTACGAACTGTCATAAATCGTTCCGTGTACCAAACATGCGGCCCAATCATCACCGGGTGGTTTGCGGGAGGTGCAGAAATGAGGTATCTACAAGCTTCACCTTGTAGACCCATTTACATGAAATAACCTTCTTTCCCTTGGGCAAATCTGTGATCACCCATGTGTTATTGGACTGCAGGGCATCTAATTCAGTTTGCATTGCTTGTACCCATTGAGGGTCTGTTGCAGCTTCATTATAGCTAGTGGGCTCGGTATAGGATAGAATGTGATGGATGTGATCCTTAGCACCATTAGGCAACTCTTTGAACTGTACCATATTACCCCAATGAGTTCCACTAGCATATCCAGAAAAATGATAATCCTCTAATGATGAAAGGAGGTTAAGTTCATAATCTTTCAGATGTGATGGTAATTTGTGAGTTCTACTGGAAGTTTTAAGAGGCAACTCGGGCTGTGGCAATTCTTGTTGTGGTTCAGTCTGTGGGACTTTGTTAAGGGTTTTCTCAGTTTGAGGTGTATTTTGGTCATCTGTGAGGCTTTGTTCTGTGGTCTCATGATGGAAGAATATGGGGTCAAGATGTTGCTCAGGAGGACAAGGCAAAGTGCTGGTTGGAAAATATTTGGATAAATCTTCTGTGTGAAAGGGAAAAACATCTTCATGAAACTTGACATCTCTAGAATGGAAAATATTCTTTGTATTCAAATCCAACAGGGTGTAGGCCTTTTTGCCATAAGGATACCCAAGTAGAACACATGGTCTAGCCATAGGTTGAAACTTATCCCTATTTCTTTTTAGAGTGGCAGCAAAACATAAGTATCCAAAGGCTCTTAAATGAGTGTATGAAGGGGATTGCTTGTAAAGAACTTCATATGGTGTTTTGTTGTTCAAAACAGTAGAGGGAAGTCTATTTATTAAGTATGTTGCAGTCAGTATGCAATCTCCCCAAAAATTAATAGGAAGATTAGCCTGAAAATATAAACTTCTGGCAGTTTCAAGTAAATGTTTGTGTTTCCTTTCCACTATTCCATTTTGTTGAGGAGTGTCAACGCAAGTTGTTTGGTGAATTATTCCCTTTTTTTTCAAAGAATTCCCTAGCCTGGACCTCTCCTAATTCGGAACCATTGTCACTTCTAATTACTTTAACATGTGAATTAAATTGTAGCTCAATATGATTAATGAAGGCCTTGAGTAAGGGCAAGGTATTACTCTTGTATGCTAATAGGTGTGTCCAAGTGTTTCTTGAACAATCATCAACAATTGTGATAAAATGTTTGTGACCTGAGTGTGTTTCAACGTGATAGGGCCCTCATAAATCGACATGGAGTACCTCAAACATCTTATCAGACTTAGAATAACTTAGAGAAAAAGGAAGTCTGTGAAATCTGGCCATGAGACAAATTTGGCAAACAGAAGCATGATTTTGATTAGAACTAATTATTAGAGGCAATTGTTTGAGTTTTGCAAAAGGAAATGCCCTAGGCGACAATGCCAAACATCTAGAGAAGTACTACTATTAGAACTAGCAGCACAGGCAACATCAGCTTGAGTTTTTGAAGGTGTCTTGGAGTTTGCCAGGTAGAGACCGTTGTGTGCTTTACCAAGAGTCAAAGAAGTGGTCAAGGCTGGGACCTGAAGAAAACAGGCATCAGGTATAAAGACAGTGTGTGAGGACAATTGTTTGTTTAATTTGTTGATGGAAAGAAGACTAAATTTAAGTTCAGGAACATGTAGAACACCCTTTAGCATGATATTGTGAGAAAATTGTACAGATCCTATATGATGAACCTTCACTTTATTACCATTAGGTATTGTTATCTCACATGGGGACATAGGCTTGTAATAGTCTTTAAACAAATGCAAATGAGGGGTGATGTGGTCTGAAGCACCACTATCTAATATCCAAGGTAAAGAATTGTTGGTTATACCTGCCATCATTGCATATTTTTCACTGGGTGAAGGAGAATCCTTGTTGAGATTGTTGAAATTGGACACAATTTGAGAATATTTCTCTGAAGCAGTGGGTTGGCTCATATGAGGATTGCCATGTAGTGTCTTGCCTTCATCATTTTTGTGTTGCGTTTCATAGCTTTGAGTGTATGCTGCCATTTTCTTCTTTCTGAGTTCTGGGTGCAGTATGTAACACCTTTCATTGCTATGACCATCCATGTTGCAGCTTGTGCAGAAATAATTATTTTTCTTTGGTGTGCCAGTGTTGTAGCCCCAAAAGTTTCTTGCATTCCCTTTAGAATTACTGTTGAAAGATCGTTGTTGTTGTTGTTGTTGTTGTTGTTGTTGTTGTTGTTGTTGTTGTTGTTGTGTTGTTGTTGTTTTTGTTGTTGTTGTTGTTGTTGTTGTTGTTGTTGTTGTTGTTGTTGTTTTTTTGTTGTTGTTGTTTTTGTTGTTCCACCTTCTTGCTGCCATAGCAGAATTGTCAAGGCTGATAGGACTTTGGCTGGCGATTTCTCTTTGTTTCTCCTCTTGTATAATGAGAGAATAAGCCACATTGATGGTTAGGAGAGGATCCATCATTAAAATGTTGCCTCTCTGGGTCTTGTATGAATCATTGAGGCCCATCAAAAACTTAATCAACCTCTGGATTTGATCATGCTTGATGATCTCATCATATGCTCCGCATGTGCACCCACACTTACATATGGGCATGCTCCAAATACTGCGTAATTCTTCCCAACTCTTTCTCAGTTTGGTGTAGTATGTTGACACAGAATCTGACCCCTGAGCAATGTCATTTATCTGACTGTGGACGTGGTACAATTGTGCACCATTAAATTGCTCATACATTTCCACAATCTCTTCCCATACTTCTTTTGCTGTGTCATAGTACATAACGGTCTCCCCTATTTCACTAGATAAAGCCTTAATAATCCAAGAAAAGACATAGGCATTACATCTCTCCCAGTGTTCATACTCTACGCTTGTGGCAGAGGGTTTGAAAATCTTTCCATTGATAAAACCTAGTTTGTTTTAGGTTGAAAGGGCTATGCGCATAGATCTTTTCCAGGATCCAAAACCAGTTCCATCAAAGGGCTTATTGACAATGAGTTGGCATGGGTTATCGGATGGGTATATGTAGTAAGGGCTGTTGGTATTTATGGTCTTGCCTGTCTCTGCATTCTTTTTGAGTGAGTCTGAACTATCGTCCTTTGGTGGCATTTTGTAGGAAGGATAAAACAGAGAAAATAAAGGAACAACTAAAGATGCAGTCTTTAATACTCTAGATGAACAAAAACAAGAAGAATCAAATAAAGATGAAACCTTTGATGCGGAAATGAGTGAAAAAAACCCTTGGAGAATAAACGGTTGCTTTGATGAAGGATATGCAGAGTCAGGTTTCAGAAACCCGCTCTGATACCATTATAATTGTCATGGTGAAGATCCATGGTGTTGATAAAGCAAATAATAAACTCTGAATAAATGAGGGAACTTTCTTGTATATTGATGTGTATTTTTCTTACAGCTGCAGAGTGCAGAGAGCATTGTCCTATTTATATAGGTACATGAGAAAGATATTACATAAGAAAACCTAGAATAGAATAAATGGCCTGAAATCTATGTTGGATCACGTGTCCAATGATTAGGTTTGTCAAATTCTAGCATTCTGTGTGTGTCTTGCTTGCGTGGCTAATAATGCCTTGTCATGTGCACTGGTGTCATCCAACACAATGCGGTCCATGTCGACCAAGATGTTTTAAGAAGTTAGGAGTGTGTGGTTGGAGGTCAGCAAATTGGACAATCTCATCAAGCATAGAACGCTTCTCCAGGGTCCCAATCAATGGGCTAGAAAAGAAGTTGTACACCTGCAACACGCAGTAGTAGCATCAATTAATTAAGTTACATCAGGATCGCGGGGAGAATGCCGGTGGAGTTGGCGACATTAGCGAAGGTAGTGACGTAACGTCTGGCGCATGTATCGTACATGCGAGCACCAAGAGCACCACCTACTCCGCCACGGGAGTTGGAGGTGTGGGAGAGGATGGTTAGTCGGAGGGGATTGAAGGTGGCGGATGAGGAGGAGGACACTGAAACAGCAAACAGAGGTCAATGCTCCAGTAGTATTAGTAGTAGTTTGTATTCTACTAGTTGATTTCAGGGTTACTATACTCTGCAACGCCGCCGGTGCTGCTGCCGCCATTACGGAGGAAGGGACTGACGAGGTAGTTGTATTAAGTGGGTTTTTCTTATTTAAAATTGGCTTTTTTTTCTTTTTAATTATCTAACTCAGTCCTAGTTAACTTTTCGGTATCATATCAATTTTTCCTGGTGAAAAAATGGCCTGAAAATCTATAATTGGGTTAAACTGCACATCATGTATAATGTTGATTTGCACCACTGGGGCTAAATTACACAAAATGTCAAACATTTGGGGCCTATTTGTCCCATGTCCATCTATTTTTATGGTATGATATTTTACCAGTTTTTTTTATTTAAGACAATATTAGTAGAGGTGGTAAATGGGTCAATCAGATTAGTTTCGGTTCGGGTTCTTTCGGATTGGGTTATTTTGGTTTATCTTTTTTTTCGATTTAAGTTCGGTTCAACTCAGGTTAGATTCTGTTTCCACTTTTAATCAGTTGTAGATATTTTGGGTCGGCTCAGTTTGAGTCGGGACAATATCGAAGCAAATAAGGTTCAAGCCGAGTCAATATCAGACCAGACGAGATTCGAGTCAGGTCATAATCGGATCGGATGTTAAGGGATTAGGTCTTTATTCAAAACATTGGATATAATATAAATAATTTTTTTTCAAAAAAATAATATATAATGTTTTTTTTGTATAACTACGATATACTCCCTCCGTCCCGGTCATTTGTTGTCCTTTTCTATTTTAGGATGTCTCAGTCATTTGTTGTCCTTTCTATTTTAGGAATACATTTGATGAACAATTTTCTCATTCACACTCAATTTGATCCACATGTCATTTGGTAATTGACTCTCTCCTATTTTCTTGGTCTTTGTGCCAAAACAAAAGGACAACAAATGACCGGGACGGAGGGAGTAATATTAGTTAATTGACATCAAATGGGTGACACTCATATACAAAAAGACCCCTTAAATGTGACGCCTATGTACATTCGGGTCATTTCGGGTTTCAATGTTGGGTTTCAGTCATCAATGTCCCGGTTAAAATCGGTTCAGGTATATATCGGTTCGGATTAAAGCAATTCAGGTTGAAACAGTTCAGATTCATTCGATATTGGGTGTATTTCGGATATTAAAAATTCGGTTCGATTTCTAATCAATTCAAGTCAATTCAGGTTTCAGGGTAAAGTTCAGTTGTTTAATTGGGTCTTTTACTAAAATAACCATTTTTATTAAAGTATTTACCAAATTAACCATTCTCATATTTTAATTCTCATTCTAGCCATTCTTAAAGTTTTAGCAACATAATTAATTTTGACAATGGCTAGTTTGAGAAATA
Source organism: Silene latifolia (assembly GCF_048544455.1). Classification (NCBI taxonomy): domain Eukaryota; kingdom Viridiplantae; phylum Streptophyta; class Magnoliopsida; order Caryophyllales; family Caryophyllaceae; genus Silene; species Silene latifolia. Next base: position 15,120 of record NW_027413548.1, on the reverse strand, counting down.
ATTTAGATAAAATGGTCATTTTAATAAATTTTATTTTTATAAATCTTATAATTTTTCATCAAATATTTTTTTCCTTGTAGTAAAAGCTACCGTAAATGTTAAGAATAAACTTGTCATTTTATGAGGAAATAAAAAAAAACCAAATGGCTAGTTTATTAAACAAAGGGAGAAATTAAACTAGTCATATTTTTTGTTTCAATTTATTTTAGATTTGTAATTTTATCACTTTTTTCTTATAACTTTGCCCATATTTATCCGTTTCTAAGAAGATGCTAGGTGTTATAGTTGTTCTGAATAATTGTAAAGTTTTTATCTGGTTCATTCTCCTGCTTTCAGAAGCCAGAAGGCCTTCATTAATCGAGGCATTGATCCCTGTTTATATGTTAATAACTTTTTTTTTCTTTTTTTTCTTTAAGCTTCCCACTGAGATCAGAAGTTTAAATAAATCGTCAATCATCGTAAATGAGCTATAAAAAATTGCATTAAATGTGAATACATATCTTGCACAAATAATTTGTTGAAGATGAAATGAGATCTTCTATTTGATGTTGAGAATTACTCAAGTTTACTTTGTAGCATATATTTGATGATCGAAAATACATAATACTCCTTAATTTTTATTTAAGTTTGACATTATTGACATCTGTATTAATTAAATTAGCCATTTTACCCAAATTATTTCCCAAACTAACCATTGTCAAAATTAATTATGTTGCTAAAACTTTAAGAATGGCTAGAATGGGAATTAAAATATGAAAATGGTTAACTTCGTAAATACTTTAATGAAAATGATCATTATAGTAAAAGACCTGTTTAATTCCTATTTATTTCTCCTCAATCGTCCAGATGTTTCGAGACGACGTAATGATCAATAACAAATTGTCACAAAAATTGTAAGAACCAATACATTTGCTTCTTTTAGATCAAACTTCTTCTTCTCTCTTTGTAATTCTCTCAAATAAACTCTCTTTAATTCTTCTTCTAAGCTTATCCATTGTGATGTACAATTAAAGCTTTAGAGTTATCAAATTCATAAAATCCTTGATAAGTAAGTAGTAACGATAACCTACCTATAGTGCTTTAAAAGGTTAAATAGTACTCCCTCCTATTCCGAATAAGTGTCCCATTTGGACAATGGCACGAAAATTAAGGAATATAGTTAAAATAATGAAAATTATTGTATAGGGGTAAGAATATATGAGTTAAATAATGAAAAGTATTAAATATGATGGGTTATGGGTGGATGGGGTGGTAAATAAAGAAAAGAGCTAAGAGTAGGAAAGTAAAAAACCATGTCCAAATATGGCAAATGGGACAGTTATGTGAATAGACGTAAATGGCAAATGGGACAGTTATTTAGAATAGGAGGGACTACTACGAGAATTAGAAGTAAAGAAAGACAATTAATTTAAGTGTGTTTGTCAAGTTCACAAGCATGACAATGTTTCGTTTCGTGCTATGCACATTATTACCTTATAGCATTAGAATTTTTAAGTAAAGAAAAGATTTCATGTTCCCGCGATCAATTCCACATTAGAGTGGATCCAGTGAAGTAATAGTAAATTTGCTAGTCACTGAGTTCATCATCTTCATTAAGGTCGAGCATATTTGGATTGATGATGGTCTCAAACTTCATATTCCCGCAATCAATCTGCTCCCTCTTTATCTTAAGAACCGACTTGACGAGGGACACATCGCACCAGTAAGCTTCAATGCCCATCAAATCTCCAATGTTTCCAAAATCTTCCGGAATTGTCTGGAGCAGCTTGCAACGTCGCACAACTAATCGCTCTAGTCTCGGAAAGTTGTCCTCTGATGCTTCCCATTCTTTAATGTCAAGCTCCTCCATCCTCAAATATTTCAGATTTTTGAACGTGTCGGCTGTGCTCCATAGCTGTCCTTCAAAGGCTTTGAACAATAACTTGAGGATCTCAAGCCGAGGGAGCAAAACTGCAATCTTATCAATTTCCGACCAAGGTAACTTAAATTTAGAAAGTGTTAACTTGGTGAGGCTTGAGGGAAAGCTAAGCTTGCCACAAAATCGACCAAAGCCACAGTAGTACACTCTTAAAGATTCAAGGTAACACAAGCAATCAAAGAAAGAGAATTTGCAATGCTCGTCCAAAAATATGCATCTTAGCTTTCGAAGATTTGGCAACCGAGCAATTATCTGGAAACCAGCGTCCCTTGAAAGAACCGGTGTAGAGAAGCTTTGCAGACTGCTTAAAGAGTTAGGGTAGCTATGATCGACAGCAACGCTTGCACGTTTATTCACCAGGAGATGCCTCAACTTGCTCAGATTAAAAATTGTATATGGAACATCGACCTCACCGCGGATTCCATTCACGACGAGTGTTTCAAGGTTACGGAGCTCACCAATTGATGAGGGAATACTTTTCATCCAACCTCTTAATGCCAAGTACCTCAACAATTTCAGACCTGATACACTTTCACAAAATGTACTGTCTAATTCAAGGATTTCCAAGTCCAACAAAGTGAGTGATTTGAAATTCTCGAAAATGAAAGACATGGGGCATAGACTATTAAACCGCCGTTGGCTAGTTATAGGGCAAATTAACGAACGGATTCCTGACTGTGTTAACCCCTCATCGCTTTTGAATAACATAAACTGATCCTGAGTTGAGCTAAAACATACACGACCACGCAGTTGATGACTTGCAGGGTCATCCCACCTGAAATATATACACATAAGCCGACAAACTGGAACTATGTTACTGATCTTAAAGATATGCCTAAGAGAGAACTTAGGGTTGCTTCTAATCAGATTTTATCCCTTTTTCAGGATAATTACCCTGAAATGGCTGATAGAAACGTGACTATTCCCTTTTTCTTTGTTTCAATTTACTTGTATGGCCTGGTAATTATGTTGTTAATTAATTAATTAATGTGTTTTTGGGTAGATTTTTATCAATGTCCCATGGTATTTTAGCTTGCTCTACTCAATGATCAGCCCATTTCTGACTCAAAGAACTAAGAGCAAGTATGTCATTGCCAATGAGACCAATGTTGCTGAGACTCTCTACAAGTGAGTTATTACATTTTAGTACTGGACTTCGTCTTAATCATTTGTTTACCTTTGATTAAAGAATGAAAATGGTAAACAATTGACTGAGATGAATTATCTGATTTCACACTTGACAAGTGTAGATTATGGTAACAAGTGATCATTTTATGCTAAAATACTTGGAAGCATGGACAATTTTACTATTTAACGTGTCTGTGTTTCACACCGTGTCAGACATCCACACTTGCACGACACAAAATTTGAATTTTTGTTAAAATTTAACCTTTACAACAATAAAATTGTACATACTGCATAAGTATAAATTATACTCCTATATTTTATAAAATTGAAAAAACGTGTCCATTATTAACCAAATATCTCACAATTAGGAAATAGTATAGTGATCATGTAAATATTGCAAGTATAGTTTTCTCTTTATTATGTAAATTATTTCCTTACCATAATTGCTAACCCATGTACACTATAAATACTTGTAACCCTTTCAATGTTAATTACAACTTCTATTCACAAACTTATATCTCTTATATGGTATCAAAAGGCTCTCATCGATCCAACCTCAAACTTCGACCAAAAAAACCCTCCTTTAAACGCCACGCCGCCTCTTCCTTGCCCTTCTTACCACTCGACATGGCAGCCAACACCCCTCACAATGAAACCATCGTTCCCAATCCTCATGAGAACTCCAAACCTTTAACCTCGCCAAACTTAAACCATTGCGTAAAACTCAATGCCCTCAATTACACCGCCTGGCGATTTCAACTAACCAATATTCTCTTTGGTTTTAGTCTCCTCGGTTTCGTAACTGGAACCGAAACACCACCTGCCAAAACCGTGACCGACGCCAAAGGTGAGCAACCAAACCCGTCTTACTTGACATGGCTCAAACAAGACAGTCTTATTCTTGGGGCCCTTATGGGTACCCTCTCGGCTGCCCTACAACCTTTAATAGTACGGGCCAAAACCGCTAAGGAAGCATGGGATATCCTTGCTCAAACCTATGCAAACCCTTCGAGGGCACACATAATGCAACTCAAAAACCGCTTTGAGTCTATTGTTAAAACCTCCGACCAAACCATAACCGATTACATGAACTCGATCAAAGTTTGTGTTGATCAACTCACTCTCATGGGTAAAATACTTGACCCAGAAGATGTCATAGATAGAGTCCTCAAAGGTCTCGACTATGAAACCTACAAACCCGTCATCACCACCGTAAGAGGCCGAGACACACTTATCTCCTTCGAAGCTCTTCACGAGCAACTGTTGAACCACGACCTCATGTCTAGCCATGACAACTCCACCACGCACAATCACTTCACTCCCTCGGCCAATCCCGCACACCATCACACCAACCAATACCGCAACACCAATCGCCAACAACCTGCCACATATTATCACCAACCTTCTCACCAAACCCCACCTTCGAACCCGCCTGTTTCACGCCTCTTCAAGGGTCGATGCCAATGGTGTCGGGAAACAGGTCACGTAATCGCCAATTGTCCTCTATTCCGAAAACTATTTCCTAACATCACGTTTCCTGAACCGAACTATCGTCAACACCAAAACCCAACACAACCCCCACCGCAAGCACACGTTGCCAATTACGGCAACCAGTCCTACACCAACACCATTCCCAACCCTAATTTCTTGTTCGACAGTGGTGCCTCACACCATTTGACACATGATTTAGACACTCTCGCATTCCACTCACCTTACGACGGCCTTGACGATCTCATCATTGGTGATGGCTCTGCCCTCCAAATCGAAAATACAGGTTCGTTTACAATGCAAAGTCTTAAGTTCAATGACGTTCTTCATGTTCCTAAAATATCACGCAATATTGTATCTATTTCGAAATTGTGTAAAGATAACAATGCTTATGTTCTTTTCACTGACAATTATTTCTTTATAAAGGATCGTCACAACCAGAAAACCCTCCTCCAGGGCCGAGCAACCAAGGGAGTGTATGAATGGTGTCCACCACCGGTCGTCAATCAAGCCGCTCTCCAAAATAGAGGAACCACGCCTCCTTCGTGGGAAGGAACCACGCCTCTTTCGTGGCACCACAAGTTGGGTCATCCCGCATACGATGTACTTCAACTAATTAATAAAAATTTATCTTTTCGCATTCGAAATTTTGATCATTGTCATGCGTGTTGCATCTCTAAAAGTAAAAAACTTTCATTCTCTACTTCGTCCATCACCTCCAACGCACCATTAGACCTAATTTTTTCCGACCTATGGACTAGCCCTGTCTTATCTCGTGACAACTACAAATATTACGTCGTATTTGTAGACCATTATACTAAATATGTTTGGTTATATCCTTTAAAACGAAAGTCCGAAACTACTCAAGTTTTCACACAATTTAAGGCCCTAGTCGAAAAATATTTTAATAAAGCCATTCGTCGCTTTTTTTCAGATAATAGTGGCGAATTTACAAAATTAAATCATACACTACTTGTTAATGGCATATCACATAACACTAGTCCGCCTCACACACCTGAACATAATGGCTATGCCGAAAGACGACATAGACATATTGTAGAAACCGGCCTTGCCTTACTTAATCACGCCGGCCTTCCCACCATTTACTGGCCGTTTGCCTTTACTACCGCAACGTATCTAATCAATCGCTTACCAACCAAAACATTGAATGGTGACTCACCTTATTTTAAACTACATAACATTCAACCCAACTATCATAAGCTTCGAAATTTCGGATGCCTATGCTATCCGTGGCTGAGACCGTATACAAAACACAAGTTAGAAGATCGCTCCATCGCTTGCATTTTTATTGGTTATTCTAATACTCAAAGTGTGTATCATTGTTTAAACCCAAAAACTCATCGAATATATACCTCCCGACATGTAAAATTCATCGAACACCACTACCCGTTTCTCGACCCCACCTCGTCATCTCCTCCACCCGTGGTTGATGACTGGTGTACTCTTCATATTCCTCTTCTCTCTCCGCTGCCCACTGCCGTGTCCACACCCACGACCCAGCCTTCTACTTCCATCGAACCCACCCCGCGCCCTCCTGTCACAATCACTTATTCAAGACGGCCTCGCCCTTCGACCGTGCCTCCTTCCACGGCATCCCACCACCAGTCCAACCCTCATATCACCCCCACATCTATCCCTACTTCTGTCGCCCCTAAGACTCGCAAACAAGCAGCCCAACCACCTCCTAAGACCATCATTACTCGTCTAGCTAATGGTATTATAAAACCCAATCCTAACTACACTAACAACCTCGCTCAAGCATCGTCAACCAGTGATAGTTTACCCAACACAGTAAAGCAGGCCCTCATTCTTCCTCAGTGGCGTACCGCCATGCAAGAAGAATTTGCTGCCCTTGAACGAAACGAAACCTGGACGCTCGTCCCACGCAATTCCTCTCAAAATGTTATAGGATGTAAGTGGGTTTTTCGAAATAAATTCAACCCCGATGGCACCCTCAAACAACACAAGGCTCGTCTTGTGGCTAAGGGATTTCATCAGCGACCTGGCATTGATTTTAATGAGACATTTAGTCCTGTCATCAAACCTACAACCGTCCGTTTAATTTTATCCTTAGCAGTCACAAACTCGTGGTCGCTACGACAATTAGATGTTAACAATGCGTTCCTCCAAGGCACATTAAGTGATGATGTGTTCATGGTTCAACCACCTGGTTTCGTTAACCAATCTAAAGTCGATCATGTTTGCAAATTGAACAAAGCCATTTACGGCCTTAAACAGGCTCCTCGAGCCTGGTACATGGAATTAACCTCATACCTTCTCACCTATGGTTTTAAACAATCCGTTTCTGATTCATCTCTATTCATTTTACAGACACAAACCACCTTTATCTACATGCTTATCTACGTTGATGATATTATCGTCACTGGACCGAATCCCACTCAACTACACCACTTCATTGCAAAATTGTCTCAACGCTTCTCGCTTAAAGACCTAGGACCGTTATCTTATTTTCTAGGCATTGAGGTTGCTCATAATTCTCATGGCATTCACCTAAGCCAATCTAAATATGTTCATGATCTTTTAACCAAATACAAAATGCTCGAGGCTAAGCCTAATTCGACACCTATGGCTACCTCTCCTCCATTACTTCGTGAAGACCACCTAGCTATTCATAACCATTCGGACTATCGGACCATCGTTGGTAGCCTCCAATATCTATCACTCACACGGCCTGACATTGCTTTCGCAATTAATCGTCTTGCCCAATTCTTACATCACCCCACCACCACCCATTGGACTGCATTAAAACGGCTTCTTCGTTACCTACAGGGGACTCAAACCGTTGGCCTCCAACTGTATCGCAACTCTCCATCCCGTCTTCATGCATTCTGTGATGCCGATCATGCCGGCGACAAAGACACCTATGTTTCCACCACTGGTTACATCCTTTACCTTGGTCGCAACCCCGTCTCCTGGTCATCCAAGAAACAACGAGGTCTTGCTCTCTCTACCACTGAGGCTGAATTTCGAGCAATTGCATCTGTCACAACCGAGCTTCTCTGGCTTCGCAACCTTCTCACCGAGCTCAATATATCCGTTCCTACACCTCCGACCATCTTTTGTGACAACATTTCCGCCACTCTTTATGCCAAAAATCCGGTCTTCCACTCGCGCATGATGCACATGGCCTTATCGTTCCACTTCGTCAAACAACAATTGCTTCATGGTAACATTCGCATCCAGCATGTCACAAGCAAAGATCAGCTAGCTGACATCCTCACCAAGCCTCTCCACAAGCCTCAACACCTTCTGCTTCGCTCCAAGATCGGTCTTACCCATCGGACGTCCATCTTGCGGGGGCGTATTAACCAAATATCTCACAATTAGGAAATAGTATAAAGTGATCATGTAAATATTGCAAGTATAGTTTTCTCTTTATTATGTAAATTATTTCCTTACCATAATTGCTAACCCATGTACACTATAAATACTTGTAACCCTTTCAATGTTAATTACAACTTTTATTCACAAACTTATATCTCTTATATCCATGTCCTATATTTCATGGGATGCCATGTCACGTGTCACGTGTCCGTGCCCGTATCTGTTTCGGTGTTATCAAGGTGACAAGTGCCGTTCAATATTAAAAAGGAAAAAGGAAAGAAAAAAAATGGAAATATACAAAGACTGGGAAGTAGGTTATACCTGTCGACCGTGATTAGGAACTTCTCCTCGTTAGCTTTTTGTACACAAAAATCACGCAGCAAATCGTGGATCCTGCAGGATTGAATTCTATTGTCGAAGCTTCGCTTTGAAACCATCAGTAAACTCCTGTCAACCAGGTCCACCAAGTACTTCTCTGCCGCGCCTTCCAAGCTTTCCTGCTCATCGGCATTCTCCACAAATCTTTCTGCAAGCCATAGTCGTACCAGTTTTGACTTGGGGATTTCTCTTCCTTTGGAGAATGCTCTGCAGTATAGAAAGCATTGCTTCATGCGAATCGATAGATGTTTGTAACTTAGTTCTAGCGTATTCAGACCACCATTTAAAAGGTAATCGTCTAGGCTTTGTTCAACTTCACCCCAACTATCTTCAGTCTCATCTTTATTTTTAAGAACTCCAGCTATCATAACAATTGAAAGTGGCAGCCCTCCACATTTTTTTGCGATTCCTTTTCCGACTTCACATAATTTATCAGGACAGCTCTTGGTGCCAAATACTTTATTCTCCAATAAATGCCAGCTTTTGTCTGGGGATAGGAGATTGAGTTCTAAAACATTCTTATCACCACAAACTTTCTCACCAACGGTCTTATACCTGCTGGTTAATAGTATTCTACTTCCAGTGTTGCCGGTTGGGAAACATATCTGAAGAGCATTCCAAGCCTCAATATCCCATACATCGTCTAATACTATCAAATAATTCTTCTTCTTAAGGAGACTCTGCTTCAATAGTTTAGCTAAACCTTCCACTCCCATGGCATTGATTTCACTGCTAGTCCGCTCACTGATCTGACCTGTGATGTCACGGAGAAGGTCTTTCCTTTGAAACTCTTGCCCGACATAACACCAAGCTTTAGCATCGAAGGACTTGGCACAACTTTTGTATAAACTCATGGCTAGGGTTGTCTTGCCTAAACCAGGCATCCCAACTATTGAAATTTTCTCCAAACTCTTTGACCCTTTGGTAAGTTGCGTCCTCAGACTATCTTCTTCTTCAAAATTCACTTCATCTTTGGAATTTGCTTCGCCTTTTTCTGTTTTCTTTTCATCATTTGCATCTAAGATCTCAACTTCAGTCTTGGATGTGTCCGTACTGGAAAATTTTAACAACTTCTCTTTGATAAGCATACCCTCTTCAGAGACGTAAAACACTCGCAATTTGTTAAACCAGTTTGGAAACTCCTTTAATGTGTCAATCATATTGTCCACTTTACGGCCTAGCTTCATCATCTGAGTCCATAGCTGCTTTACTTCCTCATCTCTCTCGTGCCTCATTGCATGACGTTGAAGAAAAGAAAACCAGAAAGATAAATCATCACAGAGTCCTCCAATCCGAACTGAAATATAAGTATCAGTTTCCCCGAACTCTTTAAGATTTACCAACATATCATAAAACTCTAATTCAGACATGGGTAAATCGACAAATTTGGTATAAGCGTGTCTGAGCGATGCCTCGAAGCCCTTGACTGTTTCCACTGTGCTGGGGCAATCGTCATCTTTCGATTCCCTGAAAAATAAGATGTAAATGCGTGCTGCTTCAATGACTCCAATCTCAACATCCTTGATGACATCAACGGCTCCCTCCATCTTGAAAGTTTCCACTAGATTTTTCCCTAGAGAGTACAGTAACTTTACAAATAGTTTGTCATCTTCCATTGTGGCAATAGATTCACGAAGCTCATGCAGAAGCTCATTAGCTTCCGGCATCTGAACTACAGTTTTGATCAAATCCAGTAGTAGATCAGTAGGGTGCGGCATGTTTGCTGTTATATCTTTGATGATGTCAAGAGAAAGAGTAAGAAAATCCTTTCTACACTTGAATTCTCTTAAGAGTGACCACAGTTTCCACCAAGCATTATAGAACTGTACTTCAATTTGGAGGTACCTATCCTGGAGCTCAGTATTCAAATGGAATAAATTTTTGGTGTTGATGATAAACGTGTGCAGTAAGGTGAGTTCCTCTAAAAGATTGGTAGTTGGGGTGTTGCATAACACATCGTCCTCCAATATCAACCTTGCAAATTTCAAGAAATCGCCAATTTGATAATTGCTATATATCTTCTTGAGATCGTCTCTGATGTCCACAATTCTCTGTTGTGCGTAAATTATCTTCAGATCCAAAGCTTCCTCAGAAGGAGGACTAACAAGTAAAGCATTATACGCGTCATCAGCCAGGATATAAATGTTTTTTGAAATCACATATGATATCCCACTCTCCACAAAAATTTTAATCCAAGTTGGGATGAGTGCTTTTTTGTAATCAGCCAGTTGCTCTTGAATGACTCTAATATCTTGTACAATTTGAGGAGGGAGATCATCATATAGTGAGATGACAAGGTTTTGTAGGTCGTCAGTGAAGCAGAGGAGAGTTTCGTACTCCATACCAATTGGATATTCTAAGCTTAGTTTTGGGACATTCAATTTCCTAAACTTACGCCAATCACTCACACATTTTTGTATCTTCTCTGCCAAGGGAGAAAGTGAGTGTTGAAGAAATTCTTCATCACACGAGTTGAATAATTGAAATAGCTTGAAGACACGCATAACTCTCCGAGGCAAATCTTCCATATGCTGAAACATTTCACCTGTGATTGTCCTCGTTTGCTCCAAACAATCAAAATCCCAATTTGCCATGGAGTTATGAAAACATCTTAAGAGTACTAGTGGTTCTTTAATTGTTTCAAACTGATACGACATATCAAAAGCGATAATTGTCTCATCTTTCTGAACAAAATCAAGAACTTGGACGACCCGCTCTGTACATTTCACCCAATCGTATTCCCCTTCTTCAACAGTGCTACATGAGTAAAAGTATTCGGCTGAATGAAAGACACAACAAGAAGATGAACGAAATGAATGTTGTGGACAGCGCACTTTTTGCAGCCAATAATCAATAAATTTTGTACCATCCTTTAAATATTGTAGACGACCCTCCATCAGTAGTCTATCTTCTTCTTTTTGTCTATGAAAAGGTGTTTCCCACATACGCGAATCCCAAAATGGTATGATAAACATCAACAATTGCCTCAGGTATTGAATTTTTTTTTTCAGACTGAACTTGAAGAACCCAGTTGGTTTATCATCATCCGCTTCCACCACATCTAAATCTTGCAAGATTCTCTCGTATCCACTCATTTTTCCTTATTCCATACGCCAAAATTGTCCAGATAATCAGAGATTACGACTAGGCCTGTATATGTACACAAAACCAGCATTCAGATACTTTGACCAACTATGGAATATTAAGTCTACGTTGTACTTGATTAAGTCCTTGGCTAGTCCAAGGAAAACGATTGCTGCATCCGCCATGTATTCTAAGTCTGTCTCGTTTTTATTCAGATCTGTTAGAGAATAGTCGGATCCACCATGAGTAGGAAATATTTTTATTCCGCAGTTTTTTCTACAGATCGTTTGTATAAATTGTGAGTTGCCCATTGTTATGGACAAAGAGACATGGTTTTGTAGAAAACCATTTGAGTCCATGCTTTATAGTAAACCATGGTCTCCCTCCTACGATTTTATTAGAGAAGAGATGTTCTTTGGTATTGGTCCTAGTGATCAATATTTAGGCCGATAGATTCGTGATACTAGTTACATACTCCTTCCATACCAGACTAATGTTAACATTGATCGTTTTGCCACTATTCATGGTTGTATGGAATCTTCGATATTATTCTTAATCTATAAGACAAAATATAGTCATGTGAGATCTTGTTTGATTTATCGCCGCTTAATCTTTATAAGAATATCAAATTTTGATAATTTTTAATAATGCGTAAAAAAAGATATTTACGTTCGCAAAACGCGTTCTCGGCGTGTACAAAAAAGTGTGAAAAAATTACGATATTCAATTTTGGTGTGGTATGGAGGGAGTATTAAAGTCATCCTGAGCAATCACTTGGAAGATTCCGCAAGTTCTGAGATAGATTTTGTATTCTCCGGATTTAGCAAAGTGAGTGACTATGCACCTTGCTAAAATCGTCTTGTGTTGTTATATTTCTACAAAATTGATTAGAGATATTGGATTTGAGTATTGATAGCTACATCTACTAATCCGACTCAATTTGAGGGACCACCCAAAAAATGAACCGATCCGACTCATTTGAAGGACCAACTTAACAAACATAAACTATTGTGACACACTGACACAATAGTGCAATACTATCACTCTATCTCATACGTCGCGCGAAGAGAGCCAAACCAGAAGGGGCTCGACTTAAACCGGATTCACGCGTTTACTAGTGAGGTCAACCTCCAACAATCATTCAGTTTGAACAAAAATACAAAGACTCGATCAGTCTAGTGGTATAGAGAAAATTAAACATAATACCTGAGATTGGTGTTGCTAAATGAATGCCTTAGATTAGGCAAAGGTGCTTGCTCCAAAGGCCAAAGCCAGATTAGTGGAAAGTCTTGGGAGGTTGTGTTGATAATGCCTTACATTAGTGCTACTAAATAGAACATGGCCTACTAGTGTGCTGCTGTGGTCATCGTATTTTATTCTCACTCTCTTGACTTTGATTCCTCCACGTTACTCTTCTTAATTACTCAAAGAGTGAAGATCTAAAATTAGCCGCAAATTCTTGTTTAAGATGTACATTTTTCGTTTTTTTAAAAAGACTGGATTTTGTGACTATTTAATCGTCATATGTGACCATAATAGCCCAGCTAATTTTATCGCTTATAGTAACTTGTTTTTCAACAATAGTCAAATTTAGCTGTAAAATAGTTTCAAAATTCCATCTTTTTGAAAAGGCAAATTTAAGAAAAATAACCCAATCTTTAGGTAATCTTTCAAATATAACCCAACATTACCCCTTTAATAAAAATAACTCAACCTTAACATGTCTTCTGAAAATGACCCATATGCTAATATAGGAGCAAAATTTTCCTGACGAAAATTCAGGACATTTAATACTACCTAATTAGATCAATAAAAAAATGATAAAATCTGGTGACTTCAATTTCAATATTGAATTATCGTCATCATCACCAAGTTAATAGTCAAAACAAATGAATTCTTCCCTCTCATCATCTATAGTATCGGACTATCAGTAAGAGCCTTGATTTTGATAAAGTGACTAATGAGAATATAAAAGTGTTTGGGTTTAGAAGGTTGAATTGGGTGGATTAATTGATAAAGTGTTAATGAGGATGATGATCAACTTATTGATGATATTGGTTTATGTAAGGAGATTTGATAGTCTTAGGTCATGTTCTTTTCTAAAACTGCGGTAGGTCCGAACTGAATGAATGGTGAAATCAATGGAATGAATCAATCAATGGAGCCGAAATTTCTAATCAACTAAGCCGATTAGAGTTAATTGAATCAAATAATATTAATATTAATACCAAATATAATAAATAATAATAATAATAATAATAATAATAATAATTATTATTATTATTATTATTATTATTATTATAGTTATTAATATTAATATTAATATTAATATTAATATTATAACTATTATTATTATTATTATTAGAAGAAGAAGAAGAAGAACATTAATAATAATAATAATAATAATAATAATAATAATAATAATAATAATAATAATAATAATAATAATAATAATAATAATAATAATAATAATTATACTAATTTGAGTGATTAACTAGGTAACCACCATGAACCAAGGTTCGCCATCAATCTAATTAGGTGAAATAATGGAGCACCAATTTGCTAGATTGATGTTCAAATTCTAGCTGTTGATCATCCTAATTTGACAAATTAGGTAACCACCACAAAGCACCAACAATCCTAATTTAATTAATTAGATAAATAAAAATCGACAGACCCTAATTTCATCTTTAACAAATAAATAAAGTTTGGTTGATTAATTAAAACTCAACAAATAATATTAATAATTGATAACAAGTAAATTAATTAATTATTTTAAAATTAGAATTCATATTGTAAGTTTTAAGTCATTTGAGCAATTAAATTAAGTTTTAGGGAAAAATATTGATTTAAGAGTTCACTTGGTTCAGTTTGAGGTGAAAAGGGTACAGAATAGAACGTTGTGAAAAAGTGTGTGTGAAAGAGTAAAGTTCGTATATGAAAAAATAATTAGGTATTAATAATAGTAATATTAAAATTAACAATGTTATTAATAATATTATTATTAATTAATATTCATATTCATAATAATAATAATAATAGTAATAGTATTAATTATATTAATATGAATATTATTGATTTTAATAACCATAATATTCATAATAATAACAATAATGAGGATGATTAATTAATAATAAATTAATGATGATGATGATAATAATAATAATAATAATAATAATAATAATAATAATAATAATAATAATAATAATAATAATAATAATAATAATAATAATAATAATAATAATAATAAATAATAAATAATAAATAATAATAAAATAATAAAATATTAATATTAATATTAATAAGAACTATTAAGTTTAAGATTCGCAATATTGAAATTGGCTGAATTTAGTGGAGCCGAATCAAAGGTGGGTGAAACTGAAGATGGAGCGAGTGAGCTGGACAGAATGAATAGAGTCAACTAAAATCGAATAGAGTTGAGCCGAATCGAATCGAGCCGAATCGAATCGAATAGAGCCGAGCCGAATCGAGGTGAGCTGAAAATAAGCCAGAAAGAACAGGGCCTTAAACCCGTGTAAATTACACGATTGCTGTTTTAAATTTTGTTCTTATAAAAAATATATATATTTAAGATATAATTTTAAATTAATTAATTATCTCTTTTTGAAGTCAATTATAGTGATAAACAAAGTTTTAAAATAAAACAATAAAACATTTATATTTTTTGTTAAATACTTTAAACTATTATAGTACTTTTTAGATTTAAATTAAGAATTTCACCAACCATTAAGAAAACT
>NW_027413547.1:0-27459 GCF_048544455.1 Silene latifolia | reverse complement strand
AACATACTCTTATATGTCAAATTAATTTGTCATAAAATTAAAAAGTGATTTTATGCATGCAAACAATATAATAAAATAGAGAAGAAATCATATTCTTACAATGGATGATTCGGTTTTATGGGCACAAAAGAGATCTCCTTCTCTTTTGTTCTTGAGCTTTCCAAATGGATGAACAAGATCTAAGTATAAGATCTCTCCCTAAGCTTTATACCCAAGGCTAACTCTTAATCTAATTAATATTATTTGATCTAGTATAATATTAATCTTATGAAAAATTGAACCAAAATATTTGGTATTTTAGCTCTCAAAATCGGTTGAGAGAAGAGGAGAGGAAGAGAGAATTATTTTTTTCTCTCTAAAAATAATTATCTTGAGTCAATGAATAAATTATCTAGCACACTATGCATATAGTGAAAGATAAAATAAAAAGGAAAAACAACCCTTGTTCTTTCCAAGGGAGAACCGGGTAGGGGAAGGGAAAATGGCCTATGCATGGCCTTTGTGCTCTTACACAAAAGGTAATAGGTATGCATGCCTATATTAGAGAAATGATGATCAATTCCACTAATTTAAATTAACACAATATGTTAATTATTTCCCAATATTTCGGTCCACATTGTAATATGGATTCCATATTATTTTTGTCAAATGTCAATATGTCACATGTCATATGTAACATAAATTGTTTATGTATTTTTAACATATTAAAAATCAACGTATTAATAAAAATACGTCATATACAAAATTGACTTAGTAATTCATAATTACTCGTACCAAAATACTTTACCGTTTATAAATCGCATTTATAATAATTCATTCAAATCCAATTGTTTCTTTAAACAATAATTTCATCCGAGTAATAATTTGATTACTCAGACCGTATCTCATTTAATCATATTTCAATTTGATACGTAAATTTTACTTCCAAAATCGTCCGTCAATTTTTCAAGTAATTTAATTAACTCGTAACATTATACGATTAATTAAATGATCAATTAAGAGTATCGCCCTATAGGTATGACCTAGGGGGTCAACTGATCACCACCGTCACACGACAGTAATGTCAAACTCTAGTCAGCCAATCATTACCGATATATGTTGACGGTTGGAAGTAACAATATTACTTCCCAATTGTATTCTTTAAAATGAGATTTAATAATGATATTTAAATCATGTGATCGCACTATTGTTGAGGACACATTTCCCAACAATCTCCCACTTGTCCTCGACAAGTGTGCGTCCCCAATTCTCTTGTCCTATTACTATCTCCCACTCAATGCAAGGTGTCTTTCAGATCGTACTTGCAAGTGATCATATCGAGTGGTTTCCTCGATCCGGAGAATAACCGATTGACCTACTTTATCCACTCGATACCTTTCCGAGCGTGGGCCACGCATTTTACGATTCATTACTCCTCGAGTGGCCCCGAGATATTGTTATAACACGACAAGGGGTGGACAATTCCTATCGCACTCATTCCCTTCGACTAGCCACAGCCATCATAACCCAAAATATGCCCATTTGACCCCATTTACGAAGGTCGTAGTAACACAAATCAAAGTTAATCTGAAACTGAGCCATCTTAGGTGAATAGTCTTTAGTCAAAAGAATCGACTCATTTGAATACTATAGCAGCTCTCGCCACGACCAGGCTATATAAATTTGCCAGAACTCTATAAGCGGTCATTTGGCCCGACAAAAAGTTCTAACAGATCTGCCTATGTGATCGACTAGTCATCTCACATGACTATGGCACTTGAACTTGCCATCAATCGCATCACACTCTAGTCACTTCGAGACGTCACCTCATACAAGTGACTATGGGCGAATACTATGTTAATCCGTGTTCACTTTAACGGGGTTCAATTGTCTCTACAACCCGTTTGGATGTAACAAGGTATAATAAAAGAGTTTTAAAGTAAAACTCGAACGACAAATGCGATTATCACATATGAATAGTCAATGCTTGATTACTAATTCATAATCTATAATCTAATTTGATCTTGTATGTAGTTGTTCATTTCAATTCAGTTGAAATGGCATGACTTATCATGTTTAGCCTTTGAGAAGGCTTTGGTTAGTAGGTTTTATCAATTTCTTGTACCTTACTCAACCTTACTACATACTCGTTTTCCTTTGTAATGTATACATTTGCATCACAAAACTTTATGAGTACGTGTCGAGATCCAATCAAGACATAGGCCCTTTAGCCTTAGAATAGCTCCCACTTTGTTTTTCCACGGTGTGTGGGACTCATCCTCTTGCACATCTCATGATTGCAAGTGTACTCAATTTCCGTTATAAATATCTCTCATTGTTCTTTATTCCCTAGAACGATTCTAGAAAATCTACTTCTTAATTAACATTGCCACAATGGTATCTTAACCATCCTAATGTGTTTTGATTATGGTTTTGTCGGAACCATAACCTCAATTGTCAATTGTCACTTGTGTAACACCCTTACACAAAATTGCATCAAAAACACTTTGCTTTACTTCCTTAATGCTTCTGTAAGCACTTAAGGGTAATCTTTATGGCTTACTTGGTAAAGATTACTTAAATTCGATTTGAAAACAATTCATCATACTCAAAGTATATGAAGTGTTATACATCATTACTCATTTAATTGATCCGGCAGCGGAAGCAAATGGAATCAATTAAGTACGTTCAATTTAATTGAACTAGTCATGAATCTTATCAACATAAGACTTCTTACTGACGCTAATATCATGTGGATTTATCTTCATAAATCCGGATATTCCAGATGTATTTTAATACTCCAAAAGTCTTAAATCATTCTTAATGATCAACATGTCATCCACATATTGGACTAATTAAAATTTCCGTAACTCCCACTAAACTCCATGTATAAACACAACTTCTTGACTTATCGAGAAATGTTTTATCACATGATCCAAAATGTTGATTCCAACTCATTGATGTCCTACTTAAGACCCTCTCTTAAGTTTCACATTATCTTAGGATTGCAAGAATCTTCAAAAACTCAAGACATGTATTGAATACATTCCTTCTATTGAAGAAGTGGGTTTTAGATTCACTTGATATGTATTTCATAACCTCATAATGAAACACAATCCCTAAGAAGATCCAAATAGACTTAAGCATTTCAATTAGTGCAAAACCCTTTGCAACCAATCTTGCTTTGAAATATCTCTTAATTAGTGCAAAAACCCTTTGTCACTAATCAAGCCTTTTATTTCGGATTCTCATGACTCTAAGCCTTGTATTGAGTTGTGACTTAAACACTCTTATGTAAGTCATTCGTTCATTACTTTCTAGAAGTAATTAACTTGAATCAAACAATTTCTTTTGTAAGTTATAAGCTCTTTACTTTCTTAAAAGTAGCATGAATTCATCATTTTTAACAAGTGACGAACTTAACCTCCAAGGTTTGCAAGAAACAACGTCTTACACAAAACGTCTCATGTAGCCAAGAAAGACCAGTTTCTTGCGACATAATATTCTTTGTGGCATTCTTTGTGGCTCTTGAATAATTTCTCCCACTCTGTCTTCTAAAATAAACTTGTATTTTAGAAAGACAGCTTCACGAGCCGCAAAAACCCGTCGTACTCGTGATAATTGAAAAGGGAAAATGAGCATTTGTTTCTTGTGAAAAAAAACTTACAACCATGGTACCCTTACCATTTCATATCTCATATGATTCGATTTAGTGGAAAAATAATTTAGACAAAAATGATAAAATCCCAAAAGGATCAAGTAACTCAAAGTAACTTGATTGAAGTCCAAACCATATCGAATAGCGTTTGAATTCATATCCAACCACACATTATTCAATAATGCGTGTTAAGAGAGATTAACTTGTGATGCTATATCACATTTCCTTTGGCTTATATCAAAGTCTTCACTTTGATAATCCCATCACGACTAAATCGTGTTTCTTCGAACTCTTTGAACTTCTTCAAAGATTTCTTTATTTACCTTATTAAGTGAACACATTAGCATCAACTTAAATTGTTGGTAAAAGAAAATGATCAACCTATTATGGATTAATGATTTACAACCTCGATCTCCTTTTCAACCAAAAGGCACGAGACATCTTGCTTTGAATACAAGATATGCATATACCATTAACAATCTAATGGTTTCAAGAGTACTCGATAACTCTTTGCGTTCATTATTCCAAAATTTTAAGGTTTAATCATGGGTTACCAATTTGAGTCTTGCATCATCTTTATGATATATCATTCTAGTTTGGTTTAGAATATAATAACCTTGATAATGGGCTAGCCATACATCAATTCGTGGTGTATAGGATCACAAAAAAGTGAAATCTCTTTTGTATCTTTAACAAGTTTATATTCTTATTTAGAGTTTATGCACTTAATAGTCATAATTAAGTACAACTCCAAACCCAAAAACTAGATTGAGTACACAATTACTCTATCTCTCGATGTTGTTGTTGCTAGTCGTCATATTCTAATCACTCTATGTATCTAGTACAATGATGAAAACCTCCACTGGTTTCTAATATTGACGAAGTGGTACTAGCAAAATGTATGTTTAATGAAATAAACATTTAAAGAAGAAGGTCCCATTAGATGTCCCACAACTAACTTGTTGATTCTTCAATAATTTGGGGTAGTTTCCTTTCTCGTGTCTAACATTTAAGACAACGGAAACTTTATCGGTTGGGATTGATAGGTTTAGTATCGTTATTCTCAACAACTTTACCTTTGACATAACCTTGTATCAATTCCATTATTATCTTTTCTTCTTGTACCTCGTCCTCATCTTAACGGTTTAAGAGAATGCTCCCACTCATTTCAATGAGTCTTTGCTTTGAGAAGCAAAATTGAATTCATGAAGATTACTCTTCATTTGTTCGTTTTAATCTTAAAACTTTCATCGAAGTGGTTGCGTTATTTTGGTCAATTCACAGTCTGAAAATCTAATCACCAAAATAATTTATCGTTTCAAGGTACTCAATTCAATTAAGTATATGAAATATAATCCATTGTAAGTAGAAGTGTTAGTCAAGAATCAAAAACCTGTTTGATAATGAATAACTTTAATCTATACTCTCTACAAGAGATCCTTCCAATGGATAAAACGAGGTTTTTAGAAGGAAAAATTCAAATTTTGTCTTTAGTTACGATGTTTTAATGGAGATTTGAATCAAAAATCGAAATGATATCGTATATGAATTGTGGTAAAGAAATAGAACAATATTATAACGGAATAATGGAAAACAAAACATTCATCGTTATAATAATACTTGGAAAAACAAGTATAGCATTTACATAGTGACCTCTACCCAACTATGATAAATGATTCCGAGATCCAAATTCATATCAACTTGGGCACGGGGTAGCCGATTCATCCCTTATCAATATAACTCGGTGGATTAACCTCTTAATCGATTCTACTTTTAGAACTCTCGGTCGATAAATATACTTTAATATTTATCTATAGCCCAAAACACATCTGACAAGGGCACGGGGTAGCCGATACATCCCTTATCAAAAAAAACTTTTGTTGAGTTCAATCCAAATTTCGAATAAATGTGTCCATTATCCAAACCCACATCAACTTGGGCACGGGGTAGCCGATACATCCCTCATCAACATGAATTCGGTGGATTGACATTTATCACCCACTTCCCCTACGTAACAAGGTTTGTACCCCGGGGTAGGCCGAGCGCACTCCCTCACGAAATAGGTTTTCATGGTTTCTACTATTTGGTAAGGCTATGTCTCAATTAATTGTTTTAGCGAGAGGTCATGTCAATTTATTATCTATCACGTTTTTAAGTGAACTAAAGCGGTGAACTACGATAATTCTAATTGACACGGTCGATGAACTCGATAAAATGACAATGCATGTTTAGTTATGGCGATTTAGCGATGCATGCGACATAAAATAAAATGCAAGCATAAAAAAAATCCTAGTATGGCCTTTCCTAAAATAGAAAAACTATTAATCTATTACATATTCGGAAACCAACTCCATTGGTCCCTTGAACTTCGGTTGTGGCACGCATCTCGAGGTAACACCGTCTTTATGTATCGCCATTCTTGAAGTAATCCGTCTTTTGGAACTCCGAATGAATAAAATTACATAATAAATTACATAATTTCCTATTATACATTTGTAACTAAAATAAAATAAATCTATTAAATTACAAAACGGTGATACGAGATCACAATAAAAATTACAACCGAATCGATATTCCCATACATTTCGGGAAATACCAATTAAAATCTAAGGCCATACTAAGTAAAATTACATAATTCAAAAATTACATAAATTAAAATTATGACAATCATAAAGAAAAATGCAGCATTATATTATGTATGAACATGCTCAATTTTTATGCTAAATCGCCTTTTAATTAGCCAATATCGTATATTACTCGGTTTTTACGGATTTGCGTGATTTCAACATTTTATAATCACAAAAATACATAAACTCATATTTATGCATAAGTTAATTACCCTAACCTCTTAGGACTCAAAATATAGTCTCCACTAGTAATTTGACCATAATTAACTTTTATTTACAAAATTGTTCATAAAAGGACCAAAATTACAAAAATAAGCTATTATACTTCAAATAAATCCAAAAATTTCAAATAAATTCAAAATTTGAAATTTAAATTCATGAACATTCTGGAAAAATTCCATGACACTCATAATGTTCAAAATCTTAGGTTAAAAATTTCTGAAAATTTTTTTGAAAAACAATGTTGCGGTTTATCGATATTTAATAAAATAATCATAAAAACATGGAAAAATTATTTACATTAACTTTTCAATTTTAGATCTGAAAAATATAATAAAATGCAACATTAGACGTTTTTCCTAAGTCATAGATTATGTTTTATTAATTTTTCACTAATAATGTCACTATTTATGTCATTTTTCTTCAAAAATTCATAAATCATGCTAAAAGACTTCTTTATAGCCAATTATTTTACACACATCTTGTAAAATTGCATGTGACAACATATAAATTTTCTATGACCAGATTCGAATTTTAACTCATATTAACCTATTTTTCTCTTAAATCCGAATTTAATGATGAAAAATTCATTTTTCAAGCATAACAAGTGCAAAAATTATGAAAATTTACAGGTTATCTCAAAATAATATATGTAACAACATATCCAAAAACCAACTTAAAATTCGAAGTATAGCTAATTTTCGACCAAAAATGACATTTTTACTCATAAAATCACATTTAAATGTCATTATTATTAAATATGAACAATAAAAATCCGAAAAATTAACCAAAAAATCCTAAAACACTTTAGGACCAGAAATATTAACATGCATGTAATTATTTCGTGATATATCATAATAACACAAATTTTACAAGTTTTATTTTGTTATTCATATAACTCGGAAAAACTTTTAACCAATTTGCATGCAAACAACCGTGGCTCTTGATACCGATTGAAGGAAATGTAGATTCATATACACATTAACATACTCTTATATGTCAAATTAATTTGTCATAAAATTAAAACGGATTTTATGCATGCAAACAATATAATAAAATAGAGAAGAAATCATATTCTTACAATGGATGATTCGGTTTTATGGGCACAAAAGAGATCTCCTTCTCTTTTGTTCTTGAGCTTTCCAAATGGATGAACAAGATCTAAGTATAAGATCTCTCCCTAAGCTTTATACCCAAGGCTAACTCTTAATCTAATTAATATTATTTGATCTAGTATAATATTAATCTTATGAAAAATTGAACCAAAATATTTGGTATTTTAGCTCTCAAAATCGGTTGAGAGAAGAGGAGAGGAAGAGAGAATTATTTTTTTCTCTCTAAAAATAATTATCTTGAGTCAATGAATAAATTATCTAGCACACTATGCATATAGTGAAAGATAAAATAAAAAGGAAAAACAACCCTTGTTCTTTCCAAGGGAGAACCGGGTAGGGGAAGGGAAAATGGCCTATGCATGGCCTTTGTGCTCTTACACAAAAGGTAATAGGTATGCATGCCTATATTAGAGAAATGATGATCAATTCCACTAATTTAAATTAACACAATATGTTAATTATTTCCCAATATTTCGGTCCACATTGTAATATGGATTCCATATTATTTTTGTCAAATGTCAATATGTCACATGTCATATGTAACATAAATTGTTTATGTATTTTTAACATATTAAAAATCAACGTATTAATAAAAATACGTCATATACAAAATTGACTTAGTAATTCATAATTACTCGTACCAAAATATTTTACCGCTTATAAATCGCATTTATAATAATTCATTCAAATCCAATTGTTTCTTTAAACAATAAATTTCATCCGAGTAATAATTTGATTACTCGCATCGATCTCATTTAATCATATTTCAATTGATACGAAATTTTACTTCCAAAATCGTCCGTCAATTTTTCAAGTAACTTAATTAATTGTGAATATTATAATGATTAATTTATTCTTTAAAATGAGATTTAATAATGATATTTAAATCATGTGACTGCACTATTGTTGAGGACATTATTTCCCAACAATCACATGTCGTGGTCTTTAGTTCGGGCCGTGTTTGTTAAGTTAGTTCTTCGGTTTATAGTTTGAGAGCAAGTTGTATTTTGCTTACGATTGGTTTTGTTATGTATCACTTAACTTGTTTAATAAAGTATGTTTCTTCATTGCCTGATTATCATGCCCCTCGAGTAGCAGAGATAGTAGCATCTTTATAACCACGAGTGGTCTGGTAAGGCACTTGGAGTATGGGGGTGTTCTGGCTAAGCTTCCTATTTATAAGAAAATAGGATTAGCTAAACCTAATTGACTAAATAAAGCAAAAGCCCGAATTTCAGCAAAAATCCACTCGATCAAGTGGAATAAAACCACTGATCGAGCAAACCCAGCCCGAAACTGCTCGATCGACTACAATAGTTACTCGATCGACTAAAGTCTATTATTGAACTGGTCGATCGAATGACTAAACTACTCGAGCGACTTATTATTCATCCTAAAACCACTCGATCGACTAGAAAAGCACTCTGATCGAGTGGATCTTGACTTCAACAAACTTATAATTCACGCTAGTTTGACTTTGACTTGTCCTTTTAGCTCCCAAATACCTTCCGCGTCCCAAGACAAACTATAATTCCCGCTCCAAATCCACTCTTCCTCCAAATGCATGCAAAACGGACGGTAAATGGCTTGATTTCACTACTTTATGGTCCATTCCTACAAATAAGACAAAATAACCAAAGTAGCATATTCTGGGCATTTCCTGTGAGTAATAAACTACGATAAAAGCATGTAGATACGCGTATAAATTAGGCTAAAAAGACTATATAAAATGCACGTATCATCGACCATGAGAAAGAAACCAAAGTCACCCAAAATCGCTTTAATTGGTCCAAGAGACAATCATAGTCAAAAGAATCGACTTAGAACACAATGGACGCCCAATCCACGACTCCGGCACCGAATATTTTTAAACATTTAGGACTCCATTACGTTGTCACATTTTGTCCTACGAGGTATTGTTATAACTCGCATCTGTGATCGACGCCAACTGCTTGACTTATGGCTCAATGAACCCACCATCAATCAACTTCACAATATAATAGCCAGAAGTTATCACCATGTAGGCGATTTACGACAAAATAAATATAATGTAATTCAGCCACTTTCGGGTGTTCAATGTTGTCGTACAATCCACATGAAAAACAAAATATGAAATAATACGATGAAGTTATAAATAGCATATGAAAAGAAAATGTATCGAATTCATAAGCAACTAGTACAACTCAGGAACACGTTTAATTCCCATGGAAATAACGTGCCCTTCAGGCTTATCATATTTCAATGGTTTAGTGAGAGGATCCACGATGTTATCATCCGAAGCTATCTTGTCAATCACTATCTCCTCTTGCTCCACGTAATCATGGATCAAAGCGAGCCTTCCGATGTACATACCCAGATTCTGTTGCTAGACTTAGGCCCTTGGCCGGAAGATGGCACCTCTATTGTCACAATAGATGGTGATCGGTCATTCGAACTAGGAACTATGGTTAGTCCTCGTAAGAATTGATGCATCCATATAGCTTCGTCAGCTCAAGCGGCATACACCTTGATTCCAAAAGAGGACCGCGCACAACTTCCTGTTTGAACTCTTCCACCGACCGCAAAGACCATTATTAAGAGAAAAACGAATCCAGACTGAGACTTCGAATCATCTCGATTTGTTTGGAAGCTAGCATCCGCAGAACTAATGTGCCATACTTTAGCATCTCCTCCATAGTCAACGCCCAATCCTTGTAGCCTCCGTAGGTACTTAAGGATGTTTTTAACAACAACCAAGGTGTTTCACCCGATTGTTTTGGTACCACTCATACTAATGCATATGCGACACTGGTGTGCATATCATGGCATACGATTGATCCTACGGGTCGATGCATAAGGAACACGACTACGCGCTCAACCCCTTACGGTGTCGTGGGTGACCGAGACTTGCCAAACGCATCCCAAGTCATCGAAGGTTCCCTCTTCTTGAGTTGGTCATGTTAAACCTTTCAAGAATCTTATCTAAATAAGACTCCCGACTCTGATAAACATCCGTCGGATCTATCCATAGATACGGATTCCAATATGCGTCCAGGCTCACCCGAGATCTTTTCATCCGGAAATGGTTCTCAAAATCCATCCTTTTACCGAAGATAAGAGAGGAATGTCATTCCCAATCAAGAATATGTCATCGACATACAATATCAAGAAACAATCTGCTCCCACTGACTTGATATATAAGCATGGCTCCTCACCAATTGTTAGAAACCATGCCTTTATCACATGGCTAAATCGATGATTCCAACTCCGAGAAGTCGCTAAGTCCATAAACGGAACGCTTAAGCCGCATAATTTCAGATTTTAAGGATCTATGAAACTCCTGCCGTGCTCCAGCAATTCCTCCTCCAACAACCGCTTAAGAAGGCGATTACATCCATCTCACGCCTCAGAAGGTGAAAAGCAACGCTAAGATTATCCCGAATGGAACGCAAAGATAACCACTTATGTAATTTCCATCATAATGCAATCCGCGTACTGAAAGTGAAACCTTTTGCCACCAGTCGTGCCTTTACAGGCATTTGGTTGCCCGCCTACTTAATGCTTTATTTGTAAAGCCATTGCATCGAAGAGGTCGACCTTGTTAGGTAAATCAACCGCATCCTATACGCTATTCTCATACATGGAGCTCCATCTTGACGCATGGCTTCAAGCCATAGCTTTAGTTTAAAAGGCATAAAACCTTTATAGGTAGCGGTTCATTACTCTTCAGGAGCAAACGTCATTCTCTCGACCATACCAATGTATCCTTCTGGAGGATTAGAGACTTACCATCGACTCCTAGGTTCCTGAGGAATATTAACCGTATCAGCGAGTCAAGGAACATCTTCCATATGTTCCTCTATTGTTGGTTCTGAATCTCCGACAAACAAGGTTCTATTATCGACTTATTCTCAGAAATTATTTCTTCTAAGAACTTTTAACTAGCCAAGAAAAAAACTCGATGTTCTGGGAGGCGAATAGAAGTAATGACCAAACATTCCTTTAGGATAACCAATAAAGTATGTCTGACCGATCGCGGCCGAGCTTATCCTCGTGTCTCCACTGGATATAGCCTCGCAGCCCCAAACCCGAATAAAGGACAAGAATCGTCTCTTCCACATTTCATAATGGAGTCTTGTCGGCTACTTTAGCTCTTTTCTGCATTTGGTTGAAAAGAGCAAAACCTCATAATGAATCGTACTACTGCAGACTTATCATGGATCGAACTATACCAAGTAGTGTTCGACGCCCGTCGGGACACACCATTTAGAATCGAGGTGTTCTATGTGGAGTTAATCAGAAACTATCTCCAGGAAGCTTTTACAAAGTCGATCAAACTCATTTGAAAGATATTCGCCACCACGATCCAACGCAGTGCTTTAACCTTTCTTCCCATTGGTTTTCAACCTTATTCCGGGTATTCCTTGAATTTTTCAAAAGACTCACTTTATGCTTCATTACAGACATATCCGTATTCACTCAAATCATCCGTGAGTGATAAAATATCTATAGCCTTCTCTTTGTGTGAATTGACATAGGTCCACAAACATCCATGCATTTGAGTCCTAATAGGTCATTAGCGCGCATTCCAACACCTTGAAAGGAAAATCGAGTCATTTTGCCAATGAGACATGATTCACACGCGTACAAACGAAGAAAATCAAACGTGGGGAATAGTCCCATTCTCAATGAGTTTCTTTACACGTTTTTCATTTATGTGTCCCATTCGACAATGCCATAGATAAGTTTAATCTTTGTCACAACCTTTAATTTCTTATTATTCACATGTACATATATCTCGTAGTTTGATCTAAGATATAAATTCCATTCATGAAACTCACATAAAACTACTTCATTAAAAGAGAAAATACAAAATTATCATTCCTTATCAAAATTAAACCGTCTTTATCAAGTACGCAAACGGTAAATAATGTTTAGATAAATCTAGTTACAGGTGTAAACAGCTTATATAAATATAACTTCAAAACTACTTTCTAGAGTCGGATTACGAGTGTTCCTTGAAGACTGGCAGCACTTCGCTTCCATTCCCCACCAGTGTCAGTCGGTGTCCTTGTCAGCTAGCTGCAAGGACCTATAAATCTCTAAAAGGATCAAAGGGCATACTTTTGGTATTATTACCGCCTGATCCACGCTTATCAATAACGGCTGGTCACAGATAAGTTTGACGTGCTATCACAAGGGCTGCATGGCTATGATCAACTCCGGTCCCCAAAAGTCACACCTATAGGATACGCTTGAGGAGATGTGGCCGGTATGAAAATACGTCATATAGATACAAAATTGACTAACCATTAGTTCGAGTTATTTGACTAATAATTAGTCAAATACGTGATGTTGAGATATTATATTTAATACTGGTTAAATATCATGGGCTAAGCGAATTAACTAGATTAATGTACGTGAAATGTCAAATATGATTTATATTTAATTAAATGTATATTAAAATAATTATACAATACTTTATTTTGTGACATGAATTAATAATTCAACTAACCGTATTATTGGTTGATGCCTAATTTCCGATAACCGATGACCAGTTAGTAATGAAACCCGTCTTATACATTTAGCACATGGACTGACTACTTTCAAAAATAAGGAGAAGACGACCCATATTCCCCTAAAACCCAGGCTGGCCGGTAACAAAGTGATAAGGAGCTCCCTCTCTTTTGTAACCTAATTCATTTCTTACTAAAAATTTTAGGTTTCAGAGATCAAGCTTGCCCTCTCAAAGATCTCGAGATCTCTCATCTCAAGAAAACTCACAATACATTCTCCCTATATTTTGCAAGCAATCGGAGAACTCTCATTCAAAGACAAGGCACAATCCCACGGCCTGGGTTTTTCGATTGGGAGAAATCTGCTTGGATTTAAGTCTACGCCCGCACAATTAAAGGACCGAGGGTTTATTTCTAATCTTTTATCGTTTCTATTGTTATTTTCGTTTTATGACTATAAATTACATATGAAATTTCGTTATAACATAAGCAATTAAAGGGTAGTATACGGATATTAACCCACAAGTGGTATCAAGCGAGGCCACGAAATTTTTCATGGTTTTTAATCAAAACGATCTTGAAAGCGATTTTGTTGAAAAAAAAATTGTTTTTTTTTGTTTTGCACGATTTTTTGAAAACCGTGCTCGTTTTTTACACTAGTTTGCTTCCTATCGAATTACGGTTGCTCGATGTTTTGTTTTGTTGTCGATTTTATCTTTACATATTATTTGTAATCGAGTTTCATCTATCTTTCGTTTGGTTTATCAATTGCTATTTGTTTTCTATCACGATATAACAATATAAATTGATTTTATCAATTATAAATTTGTTGATAAAATTTTGATGAACTAATGTTTGGTTGATTTTTCATGCCATCAGCGGATTTTCCAGTCGCCCAGTTTGTTTGATTTTGGATTTTGTTTTGTGTTAAAGTTTTCAATCGCAATTGTTTTTAATAATGGTTTTTTTTAATCGAAATAATGTAAAACTGATAATGTGAAAGAAATATGTCAAAATTTTTTTAATCGGATTAGAGTAAAATTACAAAATCATTACGGTAAACACGTTGTTTTGATTTTACTGTCCCTGCTGTGATAAGATAAAATTTTTTTCATAGGCATTCAAATTTTACAACGATTTAAAAAAAAAAAAAAAAAAAAAAAAAAAATCTTTTTGTCTTTTGTACTGTTTACGATTAGCAGTACAGGCGAAGAAAAAAAAAAAAATTTGTCCGTTACTTTAAATTTTCTTTATAGCATAAAACGTTTTTTTATGCTCAATTTCGCTGATGATCGTGAAACGGTTCACTCACGTACCATATAGTTATTTTAAAGTGTCTTTAAAATGTAACGGGATTATTCTAATTAAAATTAAATTGATAGAAGCGGTTTTATCACATGAATTTTAATCATCTTGGTGGTTTTGATAAATTTCAACATAATTACTTAATTATGTCACGAATAAATTTGTTTTAGTTGATGCATTTTATTTATCGTTAATTTTGAATGTTTTTGAATGCCCTTTTAATTACGTATTTAATTATTTACAAGCAACTATTGTAATTTAGTGTGGCCTAGTAAACGTGTTAATGTAATGACGGAACACGGCTTGGTTGTATTTTCGAGATCTCGTATTCCATTTGGATTTTTCTTTTAATATTCAGCTTTTATTAGAATGTAAATAGGTTTATATTTGTAAATTTTAATTGTAATTTTTGAGAAGACCAAAGATGAGACCTGGATGCTTCACTCCTTTACATGATCAAGATGGAACATCAAGATAAGCTTTCGGTCCA
Source organism: Silene latifolia (assembly GCF_048544455.1). Classification (NCBI taxonomy): domain Eukaryota; kingdom Viridiplantae; phylum Streptophyta; class Magnoliopsida; order Caryophyllales; family Caryophyllaceae; genus Silene; species Silene latifolia. The sequence goes on along the minus strand of NW_027413547.1, from coordinate 12,571 downwards.
ACGGTGGATTCCAAAGTTGTTTTATGTTCTTTTACTAGGATAGGCCACACTAGGAATTTTATTTACGTATTGCATTCATTTATTTATTTTTCGTAATGATAATATGCATCATATTCCGCCTAAAAACCAAACCACCTAATTATTGCATGAAAACCGACACATATAGAGGTCACGAGGTTAGTTTCATTGACATTCTCATGTCACACGTTTTAAGCCATCATCCAAATTGATTCATTCACGCGACGCTAGTTATTCTGCTCACTTAAAAATGAATTATAATTTAGTTGATGGGATCTTCCTCGTATAAACAAAAATCGAGAACGGTCTTTATAGGTCAAACTCCAATGAGTCCCTTCTTCGTTTCTGTGCAGGGCATACTATGACCCCTTCTACGCCGGGTAAGTTGGAACCGATTGACCTATTTTATCTCAACACTATGGTCACTCAAATCCTCGTGACTCATGGTGGACTATAGATAGGATTTACGGAAATCTATCGACCAAGAGTTCTTCCTGAAGAATTAGCTAAACAGTTGGCTTATCAATTTACGTAAATTGAGTCTTGGGATCACTTGTATCATTCTTGAGGAGATCAATTATGCAAGTGCGAGAGTCTACATGTTTAAAATGAATTTTAAAATAGACTTAAATCACCTCGATGAGTTGCTTATTTCGCTTTGTTTTTCTTTCTTTTTTGATGTAGATCACGTTAACTTTTAAACCGCAAAAACAAATGGTCGGTTCTACAAGATAACCCAATGCCAAGTGCCACATTGACCGTGAGTCCCGGCTTCTGATCTTCATGAATCGACCGTAGAATCAGCCACTCGATCAAGAATGATGGATCAAACTTCGAGACCGGGAGGCGACGGAATGCACCGCTGCCGACGAAGCTCAAATATCTATTAGAGCCCATCCCGCAAACCCAGTCCCACGGCCAGAGCTAAATCACCAAGTTTAATGATTTCTCAGATGGAAGCAAAGGTGCGATTAAAAACGTACTCATTTTTGCAATGGAACCCAATTTGCATAAACGCTTCATAGCCCATGGTGCAAACAAGATTTTCACCACGCTCACTAAGGAATTCTCGAAAGCACCGAGAATCGCGACCTATGAGCATACCACTCGCTTCTTTGATGCGAGACTCGAAGGGCCAACCATCAGCCCACACATTCTCAAAGATGATTGAGAATGTCGAGAAACTGGAGACCTTTGATTGTAAGATCAGCGAGAACATTGTGATCGACCGCATGCTTCATTCACTCCACGATGGTTTTTCGCAATTTAGAGCCAATTACTATATGAATGATTTGAAGAAAACTCCCCATGAATCGCACTTTCCCCTCGCATGCACCGAGAAGGACATGAAGTTCAGGGGGAGCTTGAAACAGGATGTTCTCGTTGTGTCAAACAAGGGAAAGGGTAAGGGCAAAGCTCAGGCAAACCTAGCAAGAGGTGGTAAACCAAGTTCAAGAAGTGGGTTCGTAAGAGTGGGCCTCCTCGAGTCGAGCACCTCATCAGGCGCGACAAAGAGCAAGAATGAAACATGGAATGCCATCACCGCCACAAGACTGGGCATGAGGCGCACATGTCCCTCGCTTATCATGAGGACTTAAAGGCGCAGTCGTGTTAAACCCGCGTTGTCTTCTTCTTCTACTTTTATTCATATGATTGAGATTAACCACGCAAGTTACTGAACTTGGGTACTTGATACTGGTTGTGGTTCTCATCTGTAATCATGCAGGGGCCTCAAACACGAACCCCTCGTAAAGGTGAGGTGGACCCGTTGTTGGGAATGGAGCAAGAGTGGCCGCCATCTCAAAGGGGACATATGTGATCCAGCTTCCTAGCGGATTTGAGTTATCATTATATGATTGCTATTATGTTCCTAGTCTTTCAAAAACATTATTTCAGTTTCTGCACTTAAATAAACTTGGTTTTCATTTGTAATAGAGAATAATACTTGCATTTTCATTTACACGATATGATTTATGGCAAGCGCCTCATGAATGGAATTTATGTTTTAGATCGACACCGAAATATTACACGGAATGAATAAAAAGTTAAAGGTTGGTGACAAAGATCAAACGTATCTATGGACCGCCGTGCATGGGACACATTAATGAGAACGCGAAAACAGCTCATCAAAAATGGAGCTATCTCGGCCTTTGATTTTCAATCATTTGGCACGTGTGAATCATGTCTCATCGGTAAGATGACTCGTGATTTCCTTCAAAGGTGTTGAATGCGCGCTCAACCTATTAGGACTCATACACACTGATGTATGTGGACCTATGTCAATCACCGCACGAGAAGGCTATAGGTATTTCATCACTTTTCACTTGACGATTTAAGTAGATATGGCTATGTCTACTTAATGAAGCACAAAAGTGAATCCTTTGAGAAATTCAAAGAATACCAGAATAGGGTACAAACCTATTGGGTAGAAAGATTAAAACACTGCGTTCGGATCGTGGTGGCGATTATCTTTCTCACGAGTTTGATCAACACCTAAAGAACTGTGGGATTGCCCTACAGTTAACTCCACCTGGAACACCTCAATTGAATGGTGTGTCCGAACGGAGAAATCAAACACTACTTGATATGGTTCGATCCATGATGAGTCACACCGCTTTACCTGATCATTATGGGGTTATGCTTCTTGTCACCGCTTAATACTTAACCAAGTCCGTCTAAAGTCAAGCTGACAAGACTCCATATGAACTATGGAAGGGAACGGTCCCCAACTTGTCCTTTATACGGTTTGGGGCTGCGAGGCTTATGTCAAGTGGAGACACGAGGATAAGCTCGGCCGGCGATCGGTCAAGACATACTTTATAGGTTATCCTAAAGAAACACTTGGTCATTACTTTATTCGCCAACCGAACAACGTGTTTTTTTGTTATGCTTAGTGCGACATTCTTAGAGAAGGAATTTCTCGAGAATGCAAAGAGTGATAGAACCTTCGAATCCGAGATTCCAACTAAACACCGAGCAACTATCGAGGAACCATTCCTTCAATCCCGGCCATGAATATTCCCGAGAACCTAGGAGGTCGGGAAGAGTCTCTATTCCTCCGGACAGATACATTGGTATGGTCGAGGAACATGACATAGATGACATTCTACTCTTAACGAGTAGTGAACCCGCAACCTATAAAGGTGCCATGACTAGTTCCGACTCAAAGTTATGGCTTGAGGCCATGCAATCCGAGATGGACTCATGTATGAGAACAACGCAAGGGATCTTGTCGACTTACCCGCTTAAGGTTCGTCCCCTTCAATGCAAATGGCTTTACAAGATAAAGCATTCTGTGGAAGGTCAACAAGATATCTATAAAGCACGACTAGTTGCTAAAGGTTTCACCCAAGTGCCATGTTTGCACTACGATGAAATTTTTGCACCCGTAGTCATGCTCGCGCCCATTCGATTATCTTAGCGATTGCCGCTTTTCACGACTATGAAATTTGGCAAATGGATGTGAAAACCGCCTTCCTAAACGGTTTTTTGGAGGAAGAGTTGTACATGGTACAACCCGTAGGTTTCATCGATCCAGAACATCCTAAGAAAGTGTGCAACTTAAGCGCCCATTTATGGACTTAAGCAAGCATCAAGGAGTTGAATCATCGTTTCGACCAAGTGATAAAAGAAAATGGATTTACTCGATCTCTCGAGGAACCATGTCTATATATCAAGTCGAGTGGGAGCAAGATTGTCTTCCCCAATATTGTATGACGCATATACGATTGGGAATGACATACCTCTCTTAACCAGGTGAAAGTATGGTTGAAAAACCATTTCCCGGATGAAAAGATCCGGTGAGCAATAAGAATTTGCAGGCATCCGTATCTATCGAGATAGATCACGTCGGATGTTATCTCTCCGTCAGAGTCTTACATAGACAAAGTCCTAGAGAGATTCAGCGATGACTAACTCAAAAGAGGTTTTCTTCCTATGGCTCCGGGGGTGCATTTGAGCAAGTCTCGGGCACCGGGAGACACCTGGAAGAGAAAGAGCACATGACCACGATTCCTTATCTTCGGCTATGATCAATCATGGCGTGCGCCATGATACGCCGTCTGGACGTGGCATATGCATTAGTATGACAAGTCGATTCCAACGACATCCGGTAATTCACATTGGATGGCCGCCAAGAATATTCTTAAGTACCTACGGAGGACTAAAGATTGGGCATTGACTTATGAATCGAGATGACTCGAAATCTCAGTGCGGATTCGTTTTTACTCTTAATGGCGCTTGGATCGGTGGAAGAGTTCCAAACAAAGTTCTGACAAAGCGATTCTCGATGAATCCGAGTACTATGTCAAAGCGTCTAGACATGTAACGGAAGCTCATCTAATCAGGGATTTCACGTGGAGCAAAAGGAAGTAGTGATAAGAAAAATTACACATGATGATAATATAGCAAATCCTCTCACTAAAAACCATTACGACAAGATAAGCATGAAGACATGTCAATTCCATGGAATTAAACGTGTTCCTAAGTTGTAGTACTCTTTTATGGATCGAGATTCATTCCCTTTTTGTACTCTATACAACATCATCGTTTTGATATTTATATATTTTTGTTTTCATGTGGAATTGTGCGACAATTTGAACACCACAAAGTGAATCAACAAACATTATATTTTTAGTCGATCCTTAATTGCCCACATGAAATGATAACTCGCAATTATTTTGTGACGTTAGTTGATGGTGGGTTCAACGAGCCATAAGTCAAACCGATTGGACTGATCAATCACAGAGGCGATCTATCGGATATTTCGTAGGGACACAATTGTGACATCGACGTGGAGTCCTAAATGTTTTATAACATTCCGCCTTGGCGTGGATAGGACTTCCATGGTGATCCTAAGAGTCGATTCTTTTGACTATCGATCCCTGTCTCTTGAGACTAAGGCGTATTTTGGGTGACTTGGTTTCTTTCTCACGGTCATCCGTAAGGGGGCCAAGTAGATTTTTTTTCGGTCATTTCATCACGTGTTTAGATCGGAAGGAGTCGGAGTTGAAGGAAATATTCAGCCTTTATCGGTGCTGATATTTCTCGGGGCCACTCGGAGTGAATCGAAATGCATGGCCATGCTCGGACACGGATTCGTTTTATCGTTAAGTTACTCTCTAGTCGAGAAACCACTCAGATCCGGATCGATTGTAAATCGACCTTTGCGGGATCCGCATCTGCAAATTGTTTCCCATTGAGTGGAGAAATTTTAAATGAATATGAGAATGGGTTATCGCATACACTTCTGCGGACAAGTGGGGAGTTTGTTGAGCTTGTGTCCTCCGGTTAGTGCGGATAACGTCATTGCACATACACTTGTACGGACAAGTGGGAGCTTGTTGGGGTTGGTGTCCTTAACAGTTAGTGCAAGGACTTATAAATCTCAAAAAAGGATCAAAGGCATACTTTTGGTATTATTATCAGTTGATCCACGTTTATCAATAACGGTTGGCTTGCTAGATAAGTTTGACGTTATTGTCATACAGATGGCGGTGATCAACTGGTCCCTAAAAGTCACACCTATAGGATACGTTTGAGTGATGTGACGGTATGAAAATACAGTCATGTAGATGCCAAATTTGACTAACCAGTTAGTCTGAGTTATTTGACTAATAATTAGTCAAAATGTGATGTTGAGATCTTTTATTTAATACGGATTAAATATCATGGGCTGAAGCAAATTAACCAGTTAATTCGTAAAATTAAATATAAGCGTTTTATATTTAATTAAATGTATATTGAATATAATTATACAATACTGTTTTGTCGGACATGTATTAATAATTCAACTAACCCGTATTATTAGTTGATGCCTTAATTTCCGATAACCGATGACAGTCTATAATGAAACCGCGTCATATACACTTAGCAAGATATGGACGGACTGACGAGTTAAAAATGAGGAGAAATGAAAAGCCCATTTCTCCTTCACTCCTGTTTGGCCGATTTAGGATTTAGACAAAAGAGAGCTTTCTCTCTTTGTGACCTAATGCTAATTCATTTGCAAAATAGCTTAGGTTTTGAGAATAGTCATTTCTCTCTAAACCTAGATCTCTCATCTAAGAAAAACTCACACCATAATCCTCAATATTGCAAGACAATTAGAGAATTCTCTCTTCAAAGACAAAGCGGCATTTCGGACAATCTTAGGTGCTTCAATTAGGAGGAAATCTCTGATTCTCATCGACTTTACGTGCACTAAAGGACCCGAGGTTGATTTCTTAATCTTTATCGTTTCATTGTTATTTTGCGTTTTATGACTTATAAATTACATATGAAATTTGCGTTATAATCCTGTCAATTAAAGTTGTAGTATACGATATTAACCCACGAAGAGTCCACATCACCCTTTGCAGAGGTGTGATGATTTTTAGGCCCTGGTAAATGATTACAATGATGAGAACCACAACCAAGATCAAGCAATCAAGTTCAAACTCGCATGGTTAATCTCAATCATGCGAATATAAGATGACATACCAATGGTGAGTGACGCTACCGCTTTTATGTCCTCTCCAATGCCTTACCTTGTGATACTATGGCACTAAATTTCACCGCCCTTGCCTTGCCTTGCCTTGTTGTGGACGGGCCCACGGGCGCTTTGGGAAGGAAGAGAACAAGCGTTTTCATTTTGTGGAGTCGCCACCAATTTTTATGGGAAATTGGAACCGTTCGAATACCTCGTGCCATGTCAAGACACAAAGTAGAATGAACACCAAGAACTCAGTTACCGTAGCATTCTATGTCTAGAATGACTCTCGTGGATGCCAATGAACACGGATGTTCACGAGAGATCCTGGAGTAAGGGGTGATGGTACGTATTAGGAAGCTCTTTTTATCGAACACCTAATCCCGCCCGCCTCGATAGCGGCCTCTAGTAATGATTAGGGAAGTTATCTATACTCGATATATCGTCGATTATATGCATGCAATGCAACATCCAAGTTTTGATCCTAGCATGTGAAGAATGGACTAAGTCGGTGAAAAATTAATTTAACATGCAACTAGGTCGAAGTAGGAATTAAGGTTCAATTACATGTGAAAACATACAAATGATACAAAGTACAATGATAAATACAATAAAGGAAAATTACAATAATAAAAATTACAATAATTACATCGGGTTTAGCGATTTATGTCGAAGATACTTCTAAAACGGATAATTTAAGAAAAAAGAATAAAGGAATGAATTAACGAACAAATCATTAGGCGATAATACGGTTAATAGTTAATTATACTCAAACTAATTAATCAGGTCAAGGCAGAACGGAAGTTCAGGGACAGAAGTCAACCTGGAACAGTAAAGAAGAGATCGCCCTTTGGAAGAGCGCGCCCGATTCTTGCTCGTTTCAAGGGTGAGTTCTGGTCAGGCGGAACGCAAATCGTTAATACTAATTGGTGATTTTAAGGATTGATTATGATATTTAACTCGGATGAAAGTGATTTAATTCATTAATTACATATGAATGAGTCATAAAAGCAATAAAACATGGATAAAACGAATGTAAACGAATTATTACATAGATGAAAGATTGATTAATGACATGGGTGAACTAAATAGGTTAAATATAACGAATTAATGGAGAACTAATGACGAATATGACAATAAAAAACATGGAAATATATCAAAGATCGAATTCCAGAAACTCAACATGAATGAATCGAATTTCTACAACCCGGATTGATTTTAATGACGAAAACCCGCAAATATTGGATTATAAGGGATTTAAGTCGGATTTAATGATGAATTATATACGTTAATTAATGATAAATAATGTATGTGAGATTATTATGCTATTATGTCAAAGAATTGATTTAAAACAAACGAAACAAATAAAGCAAACGAATTTACAGAGGATTTAAGGAAGAAGAAAGGAAGCGAGAATCGCAGCCTCACGAAGAGGCGCAGTGCTCAATCGCGCTCCTTCAAGAGGCGCATTCTTTCTTCATCCTTTCTCGACTTTTATCTTCGGTAATCCGTAAAAAGGGTTTTAAACGAGTTTTTATAAATCGGTTTTAATAAGTACTTTCGACATAAATCTTACATTAGTGATACAAGAAGTAAAGAACAATAAATAAAGAAGGATTTACACCCTCAGACTTACATGTTTGTGAAACGAGATGAACTAAGCACGCCAGTGATGCTCAATACGAATGTAACTAAAGTGCCTCGTAAGAGGAAAACGATTAAGATTAATTGCTGATTAGTCAGGGAGAGTCAAATCATTATTGCGCAACGAGGTCGGGTCTTTATGATCCGGAAGCATGGTCGATTTGCCTGAAGCGACTCTAGACGCCCAAAGTAAGAACGGGTCTAGAATGCAAAGGGAGAAGATATGCTGACAAGGTGAGAGTCATGAGTGGTTTTTAAGGCTCCTATTTATACTAATCACGTGAAGGAATAAAGGTTTCTGGAGAAACTCCGGGAAGTGAATCTCTAAAAGATATGAAAAAGATACGAAAATACGCAAAAGGACTGGGAAGAGGCGCAATAGCCACTCGCGGCCCCTTAAGTGAAAGGAAGACTCGCAGCCTCGTTCCTGTGTGGTTTCTCCCCATAAGAAAGATTCTTGTGTTTAATTTTATGGAATAATTCCGGATAAACTTATTTTCCATATTATTTTGTAAGTGAATATTACGGGAAATTCTTTTACCAAAGATTAAAAAGATTGTGAAATATTTATAAAATATGGAATAGAAATATCCTAACATTCCAACATTTTGACTTTCTGGATTTAACGATTACGATAAATGAAGACTACGATGCCTTGGATCTAAATGTACTTAATTATCACAAAAATGACCAGACGCATACATAGATGACAAACCAAGAGGTAGATATTAGTGTTTACAATCACTTGACGATAAACTTACGAATCGTCACAAATCAGTTCGCATCAAACATGCTACCTAATCATCACCGTGGTTTATGGAGGTAATGAGGTATCTATAGAGCCCCACTTTGACTAAGAGTCGATACATGCGAAAGTTAAAAGCATAGCCATCAGGTCAATCAAGATTACAACCTGACGACTTACTATGGCGACGCCGAGTATGCTTCCAGTCCGAACTATGACCTATCGTCGAACATTTTAGAGTCCGTCGACTATCAGAAAACAAGAAAGTCTATTAGACTACTTAAGAGCTCACCAGCCACAAGAAGAGACTCACCAGACTTCTTCTCGAGATGCTTCCGGAGGCATAGGAGCTTAAGGGTGTTGTAGGAGCCAAGGGCAAGCGTAGAGCTAAAGGTAAGACTTAAAAGATAAGTAAGGATCAGTTCTAGGGTATGGACCAAAGGAAATAATCAACTGAAGGAGGCCCGAATATAATTTCAACTAAGGAGTAACTAAGGTCAGAGTGTAGGAACTCTCTTGGTTTGGGAACTTCCGGAGAACGACCTTATCGCACTCTGTGGAAGCAAAGAGAAATATTGTGAGTAGCGAGGACCGAGGCGGGAGCTGCAGGAGAAGCCTCTGCTTGGATCGTCTTTGAGCAAACCGGAAGAACTTGAGAGGACGATTGTATATGTGAACTCTCGCGTTGGGAAACCTTTATAGGAATGTATTTCATGTCTAGAGAGAGGGAGTTGTATTCCGCTTACTCCCTTACCGAGAATGTAAGAAGGTGTCGAATCCTGTGAAAGGGAATAAACGTTATTGATACAAGCAAAGTCTTGGTCGATAAATGGCAAAACAATAATTACGCAATTTGGCTGTTTAAATGCCGGGTAAACGAAGATAGAAAATCGCTTTAACCGGACAAAAAGAATAAAATAGTATCGAAGAGGCGACCAAAGATGGGCCTAAATAACGAACTCATAACGAATTTTGGCTTTCGTATGAAGGGAGTACCTCGGAAGAAGTAACCATTACGTCTCTTGGAAAAGCCTTGTGCCTATTAAATACATTCTGATGTCAATGCTCTGCGTAAAAACGATAAAATAGAGGTTTCAATTCATTATTGGCTCAAATCATCAATTTCTCTCTCAAATCTGCTATTTCATAGAATTCAGTCAAAGCTTGCATTCGCATGACTAATGAGGTATGTACATCATTCTTGCATTAATCTTCTATAATGGATGAATTTGATCGACAAAATTTAGGGTTTTTAACCCTAAAATGTCGAAAATTTGGGGCTTTTCCCCCAAATGATTTTGCCTTGTAAAATTGACCTTGGAAATGTCTAATTGGTAGTATAAGGATCATAACCATGTATTTGTTTCGAATTTTCGTTGAGTTTTGAGCATTTGAGTGAAATTGAGACGGTTTCACAGCTAAACCGTAAATCGCTTCGAAAATGGTCTTAGGATTGCCCATTTGCGATGAAACTTGATATTTGGAATCCTTGGATGATGGGTAAACTTTCTACAATCTTGGAATTTTGATTTGTGACGGCTTTTTCAGGACACTTTTCTAGGGCATAATCGCCGTTATAACGAAATGCTGCCAAAATTTCGACTCGAACCCATGACTAGGCTTCAACTTAAGCGACGACCCAAATTACCACATGAGTGATAAGGTTTGTGGGAATACGGCCAAAAATGGCGAAAAAGAGCGATTTCAGGCTTCCGAAAGCTCGAAAATCATGTCAGATAATGCGTCATATGTGTTACAATACTACATTCCTGCAGGCATGAAACTCTACCGAGCTCATGAGGTGTTCTGTAATGGGCCCTCTCGTCTATCGAGGAGGCTTTGGAGGAGGCTTTCACCGCCGCGGTGATGGTCATGGAGGACGCAGGTCCAAGAGGAGGAGGTCGCGAGGGAGGAGGAGACCCGAGGCGGCCAACGTCGGGCGAGGCGGTCGTCATCCGAGGAGCACCCGCGTGGCCGAGACCGAACAACGAGGGCACTTCGTTTCGGTTGCGGAGGGTCACCCGTCCATAGGATCATGAAACTTGCAATCTTGAATTCATTACTCATCACTCATCTTCTTTCATCTCATTTGCTCATATCTTTTCTAATTTCATTCAAACTAAGATAACTTTTTGTTTCAAATCACAAATAGGAGCGAACATCGAGATCGTTCTCGGAGCTGCAACACGATGGAGTGCTACGAGAGGCTTTCGCGAGGCGGAGGAGCGCGCCATGATTGAAAGCGGGAGCGTTGGCGCCACGGTGCGAGGCTTGGAGGGATATCACGAAGAGAAGCTGCGGGCGAACCTTAGCCCGGTCCGTGCTTTCTTGGACCGATTCGGGGACACGACTTCCACTTTTTACATGCCTTTGGTGAGGTGGGAGTCCCGTTGGAGGACTACTGACATGATTTAAATTCCGCGTGTGGGGCTGGAGGTGGTGGAGTGGCGGAGATCGCCATGAGGTGGACTCGGCCGAGGCTAGGAGGTCGACGGCCGGAACTCGCGCCGAAGGTCACATGATGTTGTCGTTTTAGTGCCTGGGCCTTATGTCCGAGACTACTGCGGGGAAGACCACCGGCGGTGGTGATTGACAGATGCGAGACGGCTCCTCCTCCCCGTACAACCGAGCGGAGGACCCGTTTGGGCTTTGGTGGTTTCGTCTTCGATTTACCCAGGAGACAAGGGAGAGAGGATGTCGGCTCGAAGCTTCTTCCCTTCCTTTCTAACCCGAGCTCCTAGGACATTGGGACTGGTCATCATTGCCATGGCTGCGGTCCTCATCCGCTTCATGAGGGGCATGGTTCGTTCGGAGTTGATGGAGAAGGGGACTTCTCCTGGTCTTTGTCGGCCCCGGACTACTGTTGGAGGTATGAACCTTCATTTGGACTAAAATCACTTCCTTTCCTATCGAATTACGAAAGATCGTTGTGATATCTTGCTTCACGCGATGGTGTACTCTGCTTTCCGGAGCCTCTCGCCTAAGAGGACGAGGCGGGAGAAGAGCCTATCCCGTCGTGAAGGATTGGGTGATGTGTCGCACGAGGAGCAAGCGTTCCTCTCACGGTGTTTACCGCGGACGTGAACGCTCTTGGTGGACGAGCATCTCACTTATATTTGTTTTGCTTCTTCATTTGCTTTTTGACTCCATCATAAGAATGATCCCTTGTTTGTCTTTTCCGAGTGGGTGCCCGGCCTCGGCGAGTACGCCGGCGCGCCTCCTTTGTGGCTAGGTCCTTAAACCTAGAGCTCGAGCGCTCGCTGAGGACGTCAATGGGTCTGTGTGCGTACTCTCGCGGCGAGCTTGGCTGCCCATGCTCTCGACGTCTCGACGGTTCCAGTGATCTTCCCAGGGCCGATGTTCGTGGAGCCTTCCGAGGCCGAGAGGGAGGCCGAGGTTGGCCGGCGTTGGTGGTGACGCCTCCTTCTTCTGGCGAGGACTACTCGGCGTTCCTACGGAGGTTGGCGTCTTGGCTGGGTTGCGGTAAGTGCTTTATCCTTCTTTATTTTTGATTTTGAGAATACGATGGAAGATCATCGATTAATGAGAAACATTTGACTTCGCAGAGGTCGAGGCGGCGGCATCGAGCCCCGCAGTACCCCGAGACCCTTGAGTACAAGCGGCGACCGCGGGACGGCGATCTCATGAGCTCGTGACTTTGACGTGTAGCGGATCTTGGCTCGAGCGATTGGCGG
>NW_027413546.1:0-27636 GCF_048544455.1 Silene latifolia | reverse complement strand
CATCCATTAGATTAATCCTAGCATGTGAAGATTTAACTAAGTCGGTGAAACACGTAATTAGCATACAATTGGGTCGAAGTAGGATTTAAATATTCAATTACATGTGAAGGCATACAAAGAATAAAAGAAATATAATAAATGAAGTACAATAATGAAAATTACATTAATTACATTGGAATAGGCGATTTATGTCGAAAATACCGCTAAAACGGATAGTTGAGAAAAAGAATAGAAGAATAAAAGAATAAAAAGAATAAAGTACGAACAGGAATTAGTGATATATTAAGGATAATAGTTAGTTAATACGTAGCCTAATTAATTACGTCAAGGCAGAAAAGGAGTTCGAAGGCGTAACCCATCACGAACAGCGCAGAGATCGCGCCTCGAAGAGGCGCAGACGAAGCATTGCGTGCGTTCCAAGGGTGAGTTCTGGCTGTGAAGCCGGAACTGCAAATCGTTAAGGTTAATTGTTAAATTTAATGATTGATTGATAATATTTACTCGGATGAAAGTGATTAATAGGTTATTTGACATATGAATGGGTCATAAAAGCAGTAAAGCATGAATGAGACGGATGCGAACGAATTAATTACATGATGGAACGAGGATAATGAATGAGTCCTCTATTGAAATCGATTAACCAACATTAGATACGATGAATTAATGACGAATATGACAAAAGACAGATTAAAACTATGTCAATGACGAATTCCAGAGACTCAATATGAACAAATTGAATCTCTACAACCCGGGTTTGAATTTAATGACGAAAACCCGTAAATATGGATTATTAGGGATTTAAGTCGGATTTAAAGACGGATTAAACATGTTAATGATGACAAATAATATACATGAATTAATTATGCTACCATGTGAACGAATTAAAGAACAAACAAACGAAATCGAATAAGAACAACGAATTACAGAGGACGAAGAAGAAGAAAAGAAGCAGAATCTGCGGCCCCTCACGAAGAGGCGCGGCGAATGCGCTCCTTCGAAGAGGCGCGGCGATTCTTTGCGTCTTTTCTCGACTGTCAGTCTTCTGGAAAATCCGTAAAAGAGGTTTGAAAGACGGTTTTAGAAATCGGTTTTAAAGGTACTTTCGACGTAAATCTTACAATAATGATACAATAATTAAAATACAATAAATAAAAGAGGATTATACACCCTCAGACTTACATGTTGACGGAACGAGATGAACTAAGAATCGACTAGTGAATGCTCGACGCGAATGCAAAGAGAGTGCCCTCGTAAGAGGAAAACGATTGATTAAATTAGGTTGATTGAGTGTAGTTGGTCAAATTGGTCGGTCATGCAACGGAGAGGCTGGTACCCGGAAAGATCCGAGCTTACGTGGTCGGAAGTCCAAGCACGTAGGCGCCAATTAGTAAGAACGAAGTCTAGAATGCAAAGGAAGAAGAGAAGGGCGGACACTCGCGCGAGAAATATGAGGAACGAAAGCTCCTATTTATACTAATCACACGGAGGAATAGGGTTTCAGAGACTCTTTGGAAGTGAATCTCGGAAAGATATGAAAAAGATACGTAAATCATGCAAAGAAGGGCCTCGGGAAGAGGCGCAGCGAGCCCACTGCGTCTCTTGGAAGAGGCGCAAGACCTCGTTGCGTCTGTTCCCGTGAGGTTTCCTCCTCGTCAAGAAAGATTTCCGCGTTTGAGTTATGGTAGGACGGAAATAATTCGATTATCTTATGAATATTACGGGATATTATTTGCCAAAAGATAAAATTTGTGAAATATGGAATAGAAATATCCGGAACATTCCAGAACATTCGACTCGGGATTTAACATTTATCGAGAAAATGGAGACGGTTTTGACCGGACTCTAAATGTACTCTAATTACTGCCAAAACGACCGTATCGGGACGTAGATGACAACTAAGAGGTTGACATTAATATTTGAGCAAACACTTGACGATAATCTTATGAATCGTCACAAATCGTTCCGCGAATCAAACATGCGGCCCAATCATCACCGGGTGGTTTTGCGGGAGGTGCAGAAACGAGGTGTCTACACAGCCCCCACTTTGACTGAGGCTTGGACAAGGCGAAAGTCAAAGTATAGCCATCAGGTCAATCAAGATTACAACTCGACGACTATGGCGACGCGAGGCGCTCGAAGGGGTCCGAGCCAAGGACCTATCGTCGGGAACATTTTAGAGTCTATCGACTATCGGGGAGGGTCGTTTAAAGTCCATTAGACTACGTAAGGAAGCTGCTGACCATAAGGAGAGATCATACCTGAGACTTAATCGAACTTCGCGGGAAACAAGAAATATTGAAAGCAAACGGGACGTCGGTAGAAACTGCCGGGAATCCGCTGCGTCGGTCTCAAGCGAACTCGGCGAAACTTGAGGTTGAATGCGCTTGCGTCGGTCTCAAACAAACTCTTGTTGGGGAATATTGTGACGACTAGGGACATCTGGATTGTCGCGAAGGAATCTCGAATGAGCAAGATCTTGCAAAATACTACTCATACTGGGAAGACGACTAGGAACATCTTGATCGTCATGAAAGAATCTTGAGTGAGCGATCGCAAAATACTATGCGCCGGATAAAATGAGTTGAGCGATACTGCAAAATACTGCTGCGTGGGATAAAATGATCTTGGACAATACTGCAAAATACTGCCGCGCAGAATAAAATGCGGACCGGAACGAAAGAAAATCGCCGAAACGGACCAAAAGGATATAATAGCATTGAAGAAGAGGCGCACCAAAGATGGGCCCACTAATAACGAACTCATAACGAATTTTTGAAAATTCGTATGGAGGGAACACAAGGAAGAGGCGCAGTATGAGCTGCGTCTCTTGGAAGAGGCACAGCGCCTGCTGCGTCTTTTCCCCAATTTGGCTATTTCCGCGTAAAAACGCGAAATCAGACGGGTTATGTTTCATTATTTCGAAACACATTTCCTTCAATTTCTCTCTCAAATCTTCACCATTTCCGTCGAGGTTGGATTAAAAAGCGTGCTTTAAACATGACTAATCGAGGTACGTGTCTTAATCTTGCATTAATCACCTACGTTTGTCGAATTTTGAGCCGCGAGAATTAGGGTTTTCGACCCTTTTGATCGAAAATTTGGGGCTTTTCCCCCGAATGGATTTGCTTTGCCAAATTGATGCTAGAAATGGATAGTAGGCAATGTTAGGAACATAACCATGTGTTTGTTTCGAATTTTCATCGAGTTTTGAGCCCTTGAGCGAATTTTGAGACGGTTTCACAGCTGAACCGTAAATTGCTTCGAAAATAGCCTTAGGATTGCCCATTGGCGATGAAATTTGATATTCGGGATCCTTGGATGATGGGTAAACTTCCTGCCATCTCGGAATTTTGGTTTGTGACGACTTTTTTGGGGCACCTTTCTAGGGCATAATTGCCGTTATAACGAAATGCTGCCGAATTTTCGGCTTGAACCCGGAACTAGGCCTTGACTTGGGCTTGACTTGACCCAATTTATCACATGAGTGATCGGGTTGGCGGGAATATGGCCAAAGATGGCCTGGAAAGGGCGTTTTCAGGGCTCCGGAGGCTCGAAAACTCCTTAACAAAGGCTTGTCGTCATGTGACGCGGTCTAAATTTACTTTAACGTTGCAGGTGATGAGGCTTCTACTTCTGGGAGGACTCCCATGGAGATAGACGTTGCTGTTGAGGAGGCTTTGGAGAAGGTCTTCACCGACGCGGTGATGGCTACTGGAGGCGAGGCTCACGAGGAGGAGGCCGTCGAGGAGGAGGAGGAGGCCCCGAGACGGGCCAACGTCAGGCAAGGAGGTCGTCAGCTGAGGGGAGCTCCTGCGTGGGCTGAGACTTGGGAGAGTAGGCACCTCGTGGGTCTGCGAGGGTCACCCGTCCTACAGACGGTGAAGAGCTTTGGTAAATAAGAATTCACTACTCATTACCTATTCTCTTTCATTCTTTTTGTCCAAACTTCTTGCAAATTTCATTCAAAACTAAAGATAGCTTTGTTTCAAATCATAATAGGAGGCCGGGAACATCAGGTCGTTCTCGGGCTACACGACAGTGATGGAGCACTACGAGCGGCTGTCGGCGGAGGAGAGGGCCATGATCTCGAGCGTGGGCGTTTGGTCCTCCGGTTCGAGTTTGGAGGGATATCGTGAAGAGGAAGTTGCGGGCTAACCTTAGCCTGGTCCGCTTTCTTGGATCGGTTCCGGGATACGACTTCCACGTTTCACCTGCCTTTTGGTGAGGTGGGAGTTACTCTGGAGGATTACGGCATGATTTCTGGTCTGCCGTGCGGGACCGAGGAGATGGTGTGGCCGGAGACTGCCATGAGAGCGGATTCGGCCGAGGCGAGGAGGTTGATCGGCTGGAACTTATCGCCGAAGGCTGTTGCGATCTTAGGCCGGGCTTGGTACCCGTACCTATGTCCGAGACTACTTTGCGGGGAAGACCCCCTGGAGTCGGTGACGATCGATGGGAGGGAGACTACTCCTCCTCCTTGCACACCCAAGCGAGAGCTCGTCGTGGCTTTGGTGGTTCTTGTCTTCGATTTACCTCGGAGACAAGGGCGAGAGGCTATCGACGAAGCTTCTTCCCTTTCTTTCTCGACACCGAGTTCCCTAGGACGTTGGGACCGGTCATCTTTGCTTTTTTGCGGTCCTCATCCGCTTCATGAGGGCCATGGTTCGTCCGGAGTTGATGGAGAAGGGGACTTCTCCTGGCGCTGTCGGACCTGGACTACTGTTGGAGGTATGAAACTTCCTTTAGACCAAAGTAAATTCTTTTCCTTATCGAATTACGAAAGATCGTTATTGATTATTCTGTTTTATAGGCATGGGTGTACTCTTACTTCCCGAGTCTCGCGCCCAAGAGGACAGAGTCGCTGGAGAAGGCCTATCCGTGGTGAGGGATTGGGTGATGTGCTTGGACGAAGAGCAAGCGCTCCTCTCACAATGTCTACCGGCGGGAAGTGAACGCCCTTCAGCTGAGCAGCGTGAGTATCCCACTCGTATTCATTTATATTTCTTGTCCTTTGCTTTTAATTGATCATAGGAATGATCTTTGCCTTATCTTGTCGCAGTGGGTGCCCAGACCTTGGGCGGAGTACGCTGGAGCGCCTCCTTTTGTTGCTGAGGTCCTTAGACCTAGGAGCCCGAGTCGGCCGGGCCTTTGTGGACGCGATGGGTCCCCGTGTGTATATCCGGGCGAGCGTTTGGCTCGTCAGTGCTCTCGGGGCGCGTTGACGGTTCCCATTGACCCTCCGAGGACGATGTTCAGGGAGCCCACTGAGGCTGAGAGGGAGGCGGACCTGGCTGGTGCCAGTGGCGACGACCTTCTTCTGCCTGGCGAGGACTACTCGGCGTTCCTTTACGGGAGGTTGGCGTACTGGCCAGTAGTGGTGAGTATCTTTTATTTTCTTGATTTGATTTCGGGAATTACGACGAAAGATCGTCGATTAATGAGAGCTATTTGTCTTTGCAGGAGGTTGAGGCGGCGGACATTGAGCCCCCAGTGTACCCTGAGACCCTTGAGTACACTGACGCGACTGGGAGGACGACGATCTCCGAGTTGCGTGACTTCGACGTAGCTGTGACGGATGCTGGCCTAGACGACTGGCAGCATCTGATTCGGAGGGTGAGCCTCCAGCTTATATACCTTTCGTGTAAGAACACATTTGATTCGAACTTGTTCACTTTACTGAGAATTTCTTTTGACATGTAGGTCGCGCCATCTCGGTTCGTGGCACTATGGAGGGTGGCCAACCGGTTACGAGCTACCGCCATCGAGGCACTCGTCGGTGGTCGAGATCGTCAGGTATGAACCTCATTTGACTTCTTTTGATTTTTTTTTTTGATTTTCAGTTTTGTTTGAATTGATTGACATGAGCCAATTTCTTGTTGTCCACAGGCTGGTCGTGAGTTGGAGCGAGAGCTGACCCAGTCTCGGGAGGAGACGGCTCGCCTGTCGAGGGAGCTCGAGTTTCGGGACGCCGAGATTGCTGCTCTTACGGCGAGGGTTGCTGAGTTGGAGGTGTTGGGAAATGTGTCCTCAACAATAGTGCGATCACATGATTTAAATATCATTATTAAAATCTCATTTTAAGAATACATGTGGGATGTAATATTTTACTATCAACTGGTCAACATATATCGGTAATGATTGGCTGACTAGAGTTTGACATTCTTGTCGTGCGGCGGTGGTGATCAGTTGATCCCCTTAGGTCATACCTATAGGAAATACTCTTAATTGATTATTTAATTAATCGTATACCGATATGAGTTAATTAAATTGCTTAAAATTGACGGATGATTTTGTGAGTATAATTTACGTATCTTATTGTAAATGTGATTAAATAAGACACGGTCTAAGTAATCGAATTATTTTATTACTTGGATGAAATTATTGTTTACAGAACAATTGAATCGGAATGAATAAATTATTATAAATACAGAATGTTGTAGTTTATAATTTGGAAACATTTTTGGTACAAGTAATTACGAATTACTAGTCGATTTTGTAAATGACATATTTTATGAGTATGTTGATTTTTAATATGTTAAAAATACATTACAAATTCACATGTCAAGTAACATATCACATATGTCACAATTGACAAATGACAAAATAAAATGGACCTTCCATTTTATCTTGTATGTACCGAAAATTAGAAGGAGTGTGTGTGGAATAATTATGTTGATTATTTTAATAAGAGAAAACATAATTATTAAAGTCTAATTAGTAGCCTTGCACACCTACCTTTTAGAAAAGAGCAAAAATGAAATGCATTGGGCATTCTACCCAATGCATTTTTCGGCCACTCCACAAGAAAAGAGAAGTGAGCTTTTCTCTTTGATATTCATTCATTCTTCCCATTCAATTTTCTAGTGTGAGAAAATTAATCAAAAACCCTCTACATATTGTGAAATCTAGAGAAATAAAACTCACAAATATTACCACCTCTTGACCGAAATTTCAAGAGTAAAAATACAATTTATATTGTATCAATTTTATTGTAAAACCATTATTATTACTAGATCTAAATAATATTGGTTATTAAGAGATTCCTTGGGTATATGCTTTTGGGAGGGATTCTATACTTGAATCCTTGTTCTTCCATTTGGAGAGCTCAAGAACAAGAGAGAAAGGTGATCTCTCTTGTGCCCATAAGAACCGAAATTACAATGTAAGGGTGATTTCTTCTCTATTTTATTATATTGTTTGCATGCATAAAATCCACATTTAATTTTATGACAAATTAATTTCGACATATATGAGTATGTTAGTATGTATATGAATCTACATTTCCTTCAATTGGTATCAGAGACACGGTTGTTTGCATGCAAATTGGTTAAAAGTTTTTCCGAGTTATATGAATAACAAAATAAAACTTGTAAAATTTGTGTTATTATGATATATCACGAAATAATTACATGCATGTTAATATTTCTGGTCCTAAAGTGTTTTAGGATATTTTGGTTAATTTTTCGGATTTTTATTGTTCATATTTAATAATAATGACATTTAAATGTGATTTTATGAGTAAAAATGTCATTTTTGGTCGAAAATTAGCTATACTTCGAATTTTCACTTGGTTTTTGGATATGTTGTCACATATATTATTTTGAGATAACCTGTAATTTTTCATAATTTTTGCACTTGTTATGCTCGAAAAATGAATTTTTCATTATTAAATTCGGATTTAAGAGAAAAATAGGTTAATATGAGTTAAATTTCGAATCTGGTCATAGAAAATTAATATGTTGTCACATGCAATTTTACAAGATGTTTGTAAAATAATTGGCTATAAAGAAGTCTTTTAGCATGATTTATGAATTTTTGAAGAAAAAAATGGCATAAATAGTGACATTATTAATGAAAATTAATAAAATATAATCTATGACTTAGGAAAAACGTCTAATGTTGCATTTTATTATATTTTTCAGATCTAAAATTGAAAAGTTAATGAAAATAATTTTTCCATGTTTTTATGATTATTTTATTAAATATCGATAAACCGCAACATTGTTTTTCCGGAAAAATTTTCGAAATTTTTAACCTAAGATTTTGAACATTATGAGTGTCATGGAATTTTTCCAGAATGTTCATGAATTTAAATTTCAAATTTCAAATTTATTTGAAATTTTGTGATTTATTTGAAGTTTAATAGCTTATTTTTGTAATTTTGGTCCTTTTATGAACAATTTTGTAAATAAAAGTTAATTATGGTCAAATTACTAGTGGAGACTATATTTTGAGTCCTAAGAGGTTAGGGTAATTAACTTATGCATAAATATGAGTTTATGCATTTTTGTGATTATAAAATGTTGAAATCACGCAAACAAAAAAAACCGAGTAATATATGATATTGGCTAATTAAAGGCGATTTAGCATAAAAATTGAGCATGTTCATACATATTATAATGCTGCATTTTTCTTTATGATTGTCATAATTTTTATTTATGTAATTTTGAATTATGTAATTTACTTAGTATGGCCTTAGATTTTTAATTGGTATTTCCCGAAATGTATGGGAATATCGATTCGGTTGTAATTTTTATTGTGATCTCGTATCACCGTTTTGTAATATTTAATAGATTTATTTTATTTTAGTTACATATGTATAATAGGAAATTATGTAATTTATTATGTAATTTTATTCATTCCGGAGTTCCAAAAGACGGATTTCTTCAAGAATGGCGATACATAAAGACGGTGTTACCTCGAGATGCGTGCCACAACCGAAGTTCAAGGGACCAATGGAGTTGGTTTCCGAATATGTAATAGATTAATAGTTTTTCTATTTTAGGAAAGGCCATACTAGGATTTATTTACTTTTATGCTTGCATTTTGTTTTATGTCACATGCATCGCTAAATCGCCATAACTAAACATGCATTGTCTTATTTTATCGAGTTTAACGACCGTGTCAATTAAAATTATCGTAGTTCACCGCTTTAGTTCACTTAAAACGTGATAGATAATAAATTGACATGACCTCTCGCTAAAACAAACAATTGAGACATAGCCTTACCAAATAGTAGAAACCATGAAAACCTATTTCGCGAGGGAGTGCGCTCGGCTACCCCGGGGTACAAACCTTGTTACGTAGGGGAAGTGGGTGATGAATGTTAATCCACCGAATTCATGTTGATAAGGGATGTATCGGCTACCCCGTGCCCAAGTTGATGCGGGTTTGGATAATGGACACATTTATTCGAAATTTGGATTGAACTCAACAAAAGTAATTGATAAGGGTTGCATCGGCTACCCCGTGCCCTTGTTGATGTGTTTTGGGCTATAGATAAACATTAGAGTAATTTTATCGACCAAGAGTTCTAAAAGTAGAATCGATTAAAAGGTTAATCCACCGAGTTATATTAATGAAGGTTGCATCGGCTACCCCGTGCCTAAGTTGATATGAATTTGGGTCTTGGAATCATTTATCATAGTTGGGTAGAGGTCACTATGTAAATGCTATACTTATTTACAAGTATTTATAAAACGATGAATGTTAAGTTTTCCATTATTCCGTTATAATATTGTTCTATTTCTTTACCACAATTCATATACGATATCATTTCGGTTTTTGATTCAAATCTCCATTAAAACATCGTAACTAAAGACAAAATTTGAATTTTTCTTCTAAAAACCTCGTTTTATCCATTGGAAGGATCTCTTGTAGAGAGTATAGATAAAAGTTATTCGTTAGCAAAACGGTTTTGATTCTTGACTAACACATCTACTTACAATGGATTGTTTTTCATATACTTAAATGAATTAAGTACCTTGAAAAGATAAAATTGTTTTGGTGATTAGATTTTCAGAATTCGTAATTGACCAAAATAACGCAACCACTTCGATGAAAGTTTTAAGACTAAAACGAACAAATGAAGAGTAATCTTCATGAATTCAATTTTGCTTCTCAAAGCAAAGACTCATTGAATTAAGTGGGAGCATTCTCTTAAACCGTTAAGATGAGGACGAGGTTCAAGAAGTAAGGATTATGATGGAATTGATACAAGGTAATATTAAAGGTAAAGTTGTTGAGAATGACGATACTAAACCTATCAATCCCGACCGATAAAGTTTCCATTGTCTTAAAATGTTGGACACGAGAAAGGAAACTACCCCAAATTATTGAAGAATCAACAAGTTAGTTGTGGGACATCTAATGGGATCTTCTTCTTTAAATGTTTATATGATTGACATAAATTTTGCTAGTACTACTTCGTCAATATTAGAAACCGGTGGTGGTTTTCATCATTATGTTTGAAACATGGGATGATAAGAATATGACGACTAGCAACAACAATATCGAGAGATAGAGTAATTGTGTACTAAATCTAGTTTTCGGGTTTGGAGTTGTACTTAATTGTGACTATTAAGTGCATAAACTCTAAATAAGGATATAAACTTGTTAAGATACAAAAGAGGTTTTCACTTCTTGTGACCCTATACACCACGATTTGATGTATGGCTAGCCCATTATCAAGGTGATTATATTCTAAACCAAACTAGAATGATATATCATGAAGATGATACAAGACTCAAATTGGTAACCCAAGATTAAACCTTAAATTTTGGAATGATGAACGCAAAGAGTTATCGAGTACTCTTGAAACCATTAGATTGTTAATGGTATATGCGTATCTTGTATTCAAAGCAAGATGTCTCGTGCCTTTTGGTTGAAAAGGAGATCGAGGTTGTAAATCATCGATCCAAAATAGGTTGATCATTTTCTTTTACCAAAGATTTAAGTTGACGCTAGTGTGTTCACTTAATAAGGTAAATAGAGAAATCTTTGAAGAAGTTCAAGAGTTCAAGGAATCACGATTTAGTCGTGATGGGATTATCAAAGTGAAGACTTTGATGTAAGCCAAAGGAAATGTGATATAGTATCACAAGTTAATCTCTCTTAGCACGCATTATAAAATAATGTGTGGATGCATAAGAAATCAAACGTTATTCGATATGGTTTGGACTTCGATCGAGTTACTTTGAGTTACTTGATCCTTTTGGGGATTTTATCATTTTTGTCTAAATTATTTTTCCACTAAATCGAATCATATGAGATATGAAATGGTAAGGGTACCATGGTTGTAAGTTTTTCACAAGAAACAAATGCTCATTTTTCCCTTGCAATTATCACGAGCACGACGGGTTTGCGGCTCATGAAGCTGTCTTTCTAAAATACAGGTTTATTTCTAGAAGACAGAGTGGGAGAAATTATTCAAGAGCCACAAAGAATGCCACAAAGAATGTTATGTCGCAAGAAACTGGTCTTTCTTGGCTACATGAGACGTTTTGTGTAAGACGTTGTTTCTTCAAAACCTAGGAGGTTAAATTCGTCACTTGTTAAAAATGATGAATTCATGCTACTTTTAAGAAAGTAAAGAGCTTATAACTTACAAAAGAAATTGTTTGATTCAAGTTGATTACTTCTAGAAAGTAATGAACATATGACTTACATAAGAGTGTTTAAGTCACAACTCAATACAAGGCTTAGAGCCATGAGAATCCAAAATAAAAGGCTTGATTAGTGACAAAGGGTTTTGCACTAATAAAGAGATATTTCAAAGTAAGATTGGTTGCAAAGGGTTTTGCACTAGTTGAAATGCTTAAGTCTATTAGGATCTTCTTAGGGATTGTGTTTCATTATTATGAGATACATAGCGAGTGAATCTAAAACCCACTTCTTCAATAGAAGGAATGTATTCAATACATGTCTTGAGTTTTATAGATTCTTGCAATCCTAAGATAATGTGAAACTTAAGAGAGGATCTTAAGTAGGACATCAATGAGTTGGAATCAACATTTTGATCATGTGATAAAACATTTCTCGATAAGTCGAGAAGTTGTGTTTATACATGGAGTTTAGTGGGAGTTACGAAAATTTTAATTAGTCCGATATGTGGATGACATATTGATCATTGAGAATGATTTAAGACTTTTGGAGTATTATAATACATCTTGAATATCCGGATTTGTGAAGATAAATCCACATGATATTAGAGTCAGTAAGAAGTCTTATGTTGATAAGATTCATGACTAGTTCAAATAAATTGAACATATTTGATTGATTTCACTTGCTTCCGCTGCCGAATCAATTAAAAGGAAATGATGTATAACACTTCATATGCTTTGAGTATGATGAATTGTTTTCAAAATCGAATTTAAGTAATCTTTACCAAGTGAGCTATAAAGATTACCCTTAAGTGCTTGCAGAAGCATTGAGGAAGTAAAGCAAAGTGTTTATGATGCAATATTGTGTAAGGTTGTTACACAAGTGACAATTGACAATTGAGATTGCGCATGGTTTCCGACAAAACCATAATCAAAACACATTAAGATGGTTAAGATACCATTGTGGCAATGTTTATTAAGAAGTAGATTTTCTAGAATTGTTCTAGGCAATAAAGAACAATGAGAGATATTTATAACGGAAATTGAGTACACTTGCGATCATGAGATGTGCAAGAAGGATGAGTCCCGCACACTGTGAAAACAGTGGGAGCTATTCTTAGGCTAGAGGGCCTATGTCTTGATTGGATCTCGACACATACTCAGAAAGTTTTGTAATGTAAATGTATACATTACAAAGGAAAACGCGTATGTAATGAGGTTGAGTAAGGTACAAGAAATTGATAAAACCTACTAACCAAAGCCTTCTCAAAGGCTAAACATGATGAGTCATGTCATTTCAATTGAATTGAAATGAACAACTATGTACAAGATCAAATTAGATTATAGAACATGAAATAGTAATCAGGCATTGACTATTCATATGTGATAATCGCATTTGTCGTTCGAGTTTTACTTTAAAACTCTTTTATTATACTTTGTTACATCCAAACGGGTTGTGGAGACAATTGAACCCCGTTAAAGTAAACACGGATTAGCATAGTATTCGCCCATAGTCACTTGTATGAGGTGACGTCTCGAAGTGACTAGAGTGTGATGCGATTGATGGCAAGTTCAAGTGCCATACAGTCATGTGAGATGACTAGTCGATCACATAGGCAGATGTTATGAACACCTTGTCGGGCCTTATGACCGCTTATAGAGTTCTGGCAAATTTATATAGCCTGGTCGTGGCGAGAGCTGCTATAGTATTCTAATGAGTCGATTCTTTTGACTAAAGACTATTCGCCTAAGATGGCACGATTTGATTAACTTTGATTTGTGTTACTACGACCTTCGTAAATGGGGTCAAATGGGCATATTTTGGGTTATGATGGCTGTGGCTAGTCGAAAGGAATGAGTGCGATAGGAATTGTCCATCCCCTTGTCAGGGTTAAAACAATATCTCGGGGCCACTCGAGGAGTAATGAATCGAAATGCGTGGCCACGCTCGGAAGGTATCCCGAGTGGATAAATCCGGTCAATCAGTTATTCTCCAGATCGAGGAAACCACTCTCGATATGATCACTTGCAAGTACGACCTGAAAGACACCTTGCATTGAGTGGGAGATAGTAATAGGACAAGAGAATTGGTGACGCACACTTGTCGAGGACAAGTGGGAGATTGTTGGGAAATGTGTCCTCAACAATAGTGCGATCACATGATTTAAATATCATTATTAAAATCTCATTTTAAGAATACATGTGGGATGTAATATTTTACTATCAACTGGTCAACATATATCGGTAATGATTGGTGACTAGAGTTTGACATTCTTGTCGTGCGGCGGTGGTGATCGATTGATCCCCTTAGGTCATACCTATAGGGAAATACTCTTAATTGATTATTTAATTAATCGTATACCGATATGAGTTAATTAAATTGCTTAAAATTGACGGATGATTTTGTGAGTATAATTTACGTATCTTATTGTAAATGTGATTAAATAAGACACGGTCTAAGTAATCGAATTATTTTATTACTTGGATGAAATTATTGTTTACAGAAACAATTGAATCGGAATGAATAAATTATTATAAATACAGAATGTTGTAGTTTATAATTTGGAAACATTTTTGGTACAAGTAATTACGAATTACTAGTCGATTTTGTAAATGACATATTTTATGAGTATGTTGATTTTTAATATGTTAAAAATACATTACAAATTCACATGTCAAGTAACATATCACATATGTCACAATTGACAAATGACAAAATAAAATGGACCTTCCATTTTATCTTGTATGTACCGAAAATTAGAAGGAGTGTGTGTGGAATAATTATGTTGATTATTTTAATAAGAGAAAACATAATTATTAAAGTCTAATTAGTAGCCTTGCACACCTACCTTTTAGAAAAGAGCAAAAATGAAATGCATTGGGCATTCTACCCAATGCATTTTTCGGCCACTCCACAAGAAAAGAGAAGTGAGCTTTTCTCTTTGATATTCATTCATTCTTCCCATCCAATTTTCTAGTGTGAGAAAATTAATCAAAAACCCTCTACATATTGTGAAATCTAGAGAAATAAAACTCACAAATATTACCACCTCTTGACCGAAATTTCAAGAGTAAAAATACAATTTATATTGTATCAATTTTATTGTAAAACCATTATTATTACTAGATCTAAATAATATTGGTTATTAAGAGATTCCTTGGGTATATGCTTTTGGGAGGGATTCTATACTTGAATCCTTGTTCTTCCATTTGGAGAGCTCAAGAACAAGAGAGAAAGGTGATCTCTCTTGTGCCCATAAGAACCGAAATTACAATGTAAGGGTGATTTCTTCTCTATTTTATTATATTGTTTGCATGCATAAAATCCACATTTAATTTTATGACAAATTAATTTCGACATATATGAGTATGTTAGTATGTATATGAATCTACATTTCCTTCAGGAGGGTGCCCAGCAATAGTCTGCGTAGTTCTGTAGACTTGTACATCTGATTTTGAACATTTTTTGGATTTGTTTGGGGCGCAAGCCCCCAGTTTGCCTGGACTTTGAACTTTGTTCGGGCGTAAGCCCCGGTTGCTTGTACATTTGTATATATGATGGCCTGAGTGCCTTTCTTTGCTTTGGGTTGTGTTGCTTGTACTGCAGGTTAGTTCTTGAACAGGTTTGGTAGGCAACGGTTTACGCCGTCATGCTGCCGAAATTTACATAGAAATCACGCCAAAGCATACATTTTATACACATATGGCCTTAATTAGCGCAAAGATGAGACTCAAAAGGACAAAAATGCAAAAATGCAAAAATTTGTCGGAAATGACCGGACAGTAGGGAGGGTTACCCCCTAAAAAAAAGAAAAAAGAGAAATCTACAAGTGTAGAAATGAAAATGTTGAAACAAAAGAAAATTATTTCCTAAAAAGAAAATTACTTCCTACAAATAAAAAATGAAATAAATAAATGAATTAAAATAATAACAAAAGAGGAATTGAGTGCGATGAAAATGGCGAATGTGTCGACGTCGCCTCGAAATGCGTGCCCGCGAATTTAGGAAACAGGAAACATGGTAAATTGCTCGTATTTACCAAAATAAAATCCCGTAGGAATAGGAAATTATTCGTTATAGAATTAGGAAAGATCCAAATGCGGAAATCGCAGGAAGTTAGTCTGGGGAAGAGGCGCGGCATGAGCTGCGTCGCTTTGAATAAGCGCAGCAGAGTGCGCTGTTCCCAAGCTTGTCTCTTCTGGCGGATTTTTGGAAACAGCAATTAGTATAAATAGAAGCGTCGACGAAGCTTTAAATCATATAATTCTTCCGTCTCTTCTCCGTTAATCCACATAAAAAACTCCCAAAATAAATTTTCAAGAGAAAATTGTCATTATGAATACTTTGGAGATCCGCTTGAAGGAATGGACTAATGAATTCTCGAATGTTGAGAAGCACGACATGGGTGCTCATAACCTTGGGTCTCTATTGAGTTTGAAACTCATTAAGGTTGTAAAACCGTTCTTGGATGCTTGCCTTGACTACTGGGACCCAAATTGTCATGTTTTCGCGTTCCCAGGTTGTGATATTTGTCCTTTTCCGGAAGAAATTGCTGTTATTGGTGGGTGGGACCCCGAGCATCTACCTGCCATTTCTTCCACTTCACAAGGGTATAAGACAAAATTCAGAGACTTGCTCGGATTGACTAGACTTGAGGTGGATCGCTTGGTTACCCCGAAAGGCGTGAGAATGCTGGACTTTGTAGACCGATTCATCAACAGGGCTGACCCCACTGTCTCTTATGTTGCTAGGAGGAGAGCATTCGGCTTTTGTTTACTTCATGTGTATGTCTTTCATGGACGCGTTGATGAAGATTTGCGAGGTGATCCCCGTCTTTTGGGTCTTATCGAGCAAATGGAGCTGCGTAGGAGCCCAGCTTGCTTGTGCTTAGGGGAGATTATCTTGGGTTTGGATAATAGGAAATCCAACCGCGATCTTCCATTTTTGGGGAGTCCCGTTATCTTACAGGTAAAAGACACCTTTTCTTTTCTTTTCTTCTTCTTCTTTTTTTTTTTTTTTTTTTTCGTTTTTTTTTTTTTTTTTTTTTTTTTTTTTTTTTTTTTTTTTTTTTTTTTTTTTTTTGTTTTTTTGGGTGTCTAATACTTGCTTTTGGTAGGTTTGGCTTATGGAACGGCTCCATCGCCGAGCCCCGTTCATGCACTTTCCTATCATTCCCGTATGATTGCGATGAGGACGCGGTTGTACATGGTGGACTTCACTCGGGTTTGTGACTATTGGAAGAACAAGCTGAAGAATGATGATGGCCCGTTGATTAGATAGGTTGTACCGTGGTGGCACCTCAAGTCTGTCACTGGAGTGTCTTCTTTGGATCCTACTAGGTCCGTGCGCATTCCGGGATTGGAGTTCATGGTATGCATCTTTCCGGAGAGATTGATGAGGCAAGTTGGGTTGAAGCAGACTATCCCGAGGCTTGATACCGTTCCGCAGACTGCTGTAGCGCTTACCACCGAGAGCCGGAGAGAGTGGGCTATCAAATGGGCCCAAAGGAACATGTGGTTCTTGAGCTTCTCCGCCAATGCTTTGTGGGTGTCGATTCCTATCCGAGGTGGAGAAAGGCCGCAACTTCGGAAGAACGCGAAGATCGAGGAAACGCGAGCACATGTCGACTACAAGGTGCGCGAGGGAGAGAAAGAGAAGGAGAAGCATCGACAAGGAGAAGAAGAAGCTGGATTTCAGGTCATTCGTCCTTCAAAGAAATCAAAGACTACTCCTGTTGCGGAAATGGTGGTTGGCAAGAATGGAAGAGTCAGGCCTCGAGAAAGACCGTTGGTGATTAGGTCTGAAGTGGTGCAAGAGCGCCCGGCTCGAGGTCGTGACAAGAAATATGACGAGAATGACAAGGGCAAGGGGAAGATGGAGGAATAGCCCGAGTCCTTATTTATTATTTGATTATTATTATTATTGTTGTAATAAAAAGGAGAGATTTTTAGAATCTAGCCTATTCTATTTTTATTATGTATCGTACTATTATTATTAGAAAATGAATGAGATAAAAAGGTTAAATGGTTAAGAAACCGCCGTGATTTTCTTTTATTATTCTTGTCGAATTTCAAATGCAATGCAAATGTCCTTCTATTTACATTTTAGGTATATTGGGTTGAATCCGGTGAAGGATTGCCTACGTATTCACTTAAAAAAAGCGAAATCAAACCCTTGCGTGTAGTTCGAGTAAATGTAAAAGAATAATTGTTCGAAGCAAGAGCTTGTAATGAACATAGAAAATAAGCATGAGCTTTTGCTTGTTCTCAAGGTGCGAATTTAGTTTATTTGATGATATGAGGATGACAATCTTGTCAAAATGCAAGAGCATAGTGATACTTAGCTTATTTCAGCTTGGCCAGGGGCCGTTTATTTAGTGCCACAAGAGCGACACATGGGTTTACGCGAGGCGCGTTTTTGTCCTATTCTAGGCATAGTATCGTTTCAGTTGGTCAAGGTTTGTGGGGTTTGAAAACTCATTCCCATCTAGGTCTGTGATTCTAACCGCACCCCCTGGAAGTATGGATTTGACTAGGTATGGTCCGGCCCAATTAGGTTTGAATTTTCCCCTTGGGTCGACAGGTAAAAGAGCTCTAACCGATTTGAGTACTAAGTCTCCTTCTTTGATGTTTCTTGGCCTAACTCTTTTGTTGAAAGCTCGTTTGATACGTGCTTGATATGTTTGGACATTGTGTAAGGCGCGTAGCCTACGTTCATCCAGGAGGATGAGTTCTTCATATCTATCCCTCTTCCAATCGGCCTCAGGGATTTGACTTTCGAGTAGAATACGCAAGGATGGTATTTCTAGCTCGACTGGTTGTACGGCCTCCATGCCGTAGGTCAAATAGAAAGGAGTAGCCCCAGTGGGTGTCCTAACTGATGTACGATACCCCCATAAAGCAAAGGGTATCTTGCTTGGCCAATCTCTATAGTTGTCAGTCATTTTCTTGAGAATTGTGACAACGTTCTTGTTTGCCGCCTCTACCGCGCCGTTAGTCTGTGGTCTGTAGGGCGAAGAGTGGTGATGCTTAATTTTGTATTTGGCTAGCAACTGCTCGGTTTCAGCATGGAAGTGTGACCCGTTATCGTTGATGATCTCATGTGGGCAACCATATCGACAGATGATGTTGTTTTGTATGAATTTTGCCACATTTTTAGCCGTAAGAGCAGTGTAGGAAGCCGCTTCTACCCACTTGGTGAAGTAGTCAATTGCTACAAGAATGAAACAGTGACCTCCTGTTCCGGCTGGGGTTATCTTCCCGATTATGTCAATTCCCCATGCGGAGAATGGCCAAGGAGATGTCATCGTGTATAGCAATGAAGGAGGGACATGTTGTACATTCCCGAAGATTTGGCAATTGTGGCAATGTCTCACGTATTTGATGCAATCAGATTCCATGGTGGTCCAATAATACCCTAAACGTGTGATTTTCTTTGCCATCATGGGCCCACTCATGTGGGGACCGCATTCTCCGTCGTGGACTTCTTCCATCACCTTTCGTGCCTGTGAATGATCAAGGCAACGTAGGACTACACCAAGGGGTGTTCTTTTGTATAACTCTCCTTGCATCAGAATGTATTGGGAAGCTAATAGGCGCATAGCACGTTGCCCCTTTTGTCCAGATCCGGTGGATAGGTACCATTAAGCTTGAAATTCAGGATCGCTTGGAACCAGGGTTCTTGTGCGATTTCTTCTTCATCGGTGATTTGGTGGACATAAGCCGGTTCTGATCGTCGTTCGATACCCAAAGGCATTTCCATCATGTGATCTGGCATATTTATTAGAGATGCGAGTTTCGCAAGAGCGTCTGCAAATTGATTTTCTTCTCGAGGTAGGTGTAAGTATGTTACGTGATCAAAGAATTGAGCCACTTGGTCTATCCTGGATTGATAGGGTGCGAGGCTTTCGCTTCGGATTTTCCAGGATCCTGTAACTTGGTTGATGATCAGTGATGAATCCCCATGTACTCGGAGGTTTTTGATGCCTAAGCTTACTGCCGCTTGTAGTCCAATGAGACAAGCTTCATACTCTGCAGCGTTGTTTGTCACCTCGAAGTCGAGTTTGACAGCAATCGGTGTATGCTCACCTTCAGGAGAAATGAGCAACACGCCTATTCCGAATCCTCTTAAATTTGATGCTCCATCAAAGTATAGATCCCAAGAGTCTATGTCTGTTTGAAGTATATCCTCGTCGGGAAATGACCAAGTGTCTATGGTTTGTGCGTCGTTGATAGGATTTTCTGCGAAGAATTCGGCGACGGCGCGACCTTTTATGACTTTTAGTGGCACGTATTTGAGGTCGAATTCTGAGAGCATCAGAGTCCACCTTGCAAGACGTCCGTTGAGGACGGGTTTCTCGAAGAGGTATTTGACTGGATCCATTTTGGAATATATCTTGACGGAGTAGCTAAGCATGTAGTGACGTAGCTTCTTCGTTGCCCACACAAGAGCGAGGCATGTCTTTTCGAGTTGCGAGTATTTGCACTCATATTCCAAGAACTTCTTACTTAGATAGTAAATAGCTCTTTCTTCACTTCCTACAGTTTGAGCTAGCATAGCACCCATGGCGATTTCGATTCTTTGTGAGATATAAACCAAGAGGTTGATCTCGTTGTGGTGGCATGAGCACTGGTGGTTTAGCCAATATCTCCTTGATTCGGTCAAACGTCTTTTGACAATCATCATCCCACATGGTGTGGTCTGTTTTCTTGAGTTTCTTGAAGATAGGCTCGCAAATCATGGTAAGTTTCGATATGAATCGACTTATATACTGCACCTTTCCCGGGAATCCTCTGACTTCTTTTTCTGTTTGAGGTTGTGGCATTTCGATCGAGCTTTGATTTTTGAGGATCTATTTCTATACCGCGTTGGTGACGACATATCCCGGAGTTTTCCGGATGTTACCCCGAATGTGCATTTCTGAGGATTGAGTCTCATGTTGTACTTTCGTAGTCTTGCGAAGAACTTGCGAAGGTTTGCAATGTGTCCCTCTCTTTCCTTGGATTTGACGATCATGTCATCTACATATACTTCTTTGTGCATCATGTCATGTAGGAGTGTAGTTGCGGTGCGTTGGTATGTAGCTCCGGCGTTGATCAATCCGAATGGCATTACTGTATAGCAATATGTTCCCCATTGGGTGACGAATGCGGTCTTGTGCATATCTTCCATGGCCATCTTGATTTGGTTATAACCTGCATATCCATCCATGAAGGATAGTAACGCGTGGTCTGCAGTATTGTCCACTAATATGTCAATGTGAGGTAGAGGGAAGTCATCTTTTGGACTTGCTTTGTTTAAGTCCCTGAAGTCAACACAAACACGGATTCTCCCATCCTTTTTGGGCACAGGTACTATGTTGGCTACCCAGTCAGAGTACTCGGAAACTTTGATGAACCCGGCTTTGAATTGTTTATCCACTTCTTCTTTAATCTTTAGAGCCCATTCTGTTCTCATTCGTCGAAGCTTCTTTCACGAGGCTTGAAACCCGCTTAATCGGAATCCTATGTTCGGCGATATCCCCGTCGATCCCTGGCATGTCTTTGTAGGACCAAGCGAAAACGTCTTTGAATTCATTTAGGAGGTCTATGAAATCGGCCCTTTCGGTAGAGCTCAAGGTAGTCCCTATCCTAAGTTCTTTGGGTTCTAATTCGGTTCCTACGTTGATGGTTCGGTGTCTTCTATTACTGGTCCCCCTTCCCCTTCCCGTAATATTTCTTTGGCTACGTAGGAGGTATTTCGGTCAAGTCCGGTCTTGGTCATCCTCGGTATCATCATAAACGAGAATTGCACTCGAAAGAACACAGAGAGTAAGCGAGAACCTGATTTATTCATATTAAGATTTGAGTAAAGTCCGGAAACAAATGAGCCAACCGATCCATGGTCGGTGGCGGAAAAAGAATTGGGGCATTCCCGAACTACCGTGACTACTCGAGGCTAAGCTAGGAGAAACGAAGGGAGTGGGGATGACAACAGGAGTAGACTCTCTAATGACTTCTCTAGACTCCGACTCTGACTCCGACTCCGACTCCGACTCGAACTCGTTGTCTTCTGGTTCTCCTTTGAACATCTCTCCTTCTCCAGTAGTGAGCTTGAAGAGCCTTCCTTGGTTGTTGGTCCACTTGATAGATTTTCTCCATCCTTTCTGCTGCTTTGTGTCGATTTCTGTGATCAATGCGGTGGGGTTGAAGCGATCGTCCTGAAGTATCATAGTAATGATCTCATCCTGCGCGGCCCTAATGAATCGGTCCTCTCCAAACAATAGGCTAACAGCTTGTTCGTCGAAGCAAGGTGCTTGACGGGTTTTGACGGTAGGAACCGTTTCGGGAGGAATGAAGTAGCAATCGTGAAAGATCTCGATTCCGGCTAACTTCCTCTCAAGATAATGCCAAGGTTCGGGAAATCCGTGAAAGAGTTCTGAACTTCCTTCTTGAACGAAGTACCCATTTAAGGTGGGGAGATATGGTCTCATTTGGACTCCCACGTGCTTGCGATTTTGGACTTGAGCGAGCATTTCGAGAACTTCTTCAGTTGTGGGTTTGTATCCTAGTCCAAGTGGTATCCTTGTCGAGTTACCCTTCTTGTATGGTGCGAAGGTGTTCTTCCGAATTGGGTTTAAAGGCATTCCAGGGAAGTATCCCTGAGATTTGAGTATATGGTTGACCACCAAGTTAGAGTAGGGATTATAGTATAAGGGTGCCAACTCACTGTCTATGACATTCACACTATGGAAGCCCCCAAGTTCGTATATGGGATCCGCAAGGACTTGATTGTTTGATTGCTTTTCGATTATTGCCTTGATGGGTGACGAGGTGATCGTCACAACTTTGCCATTTAGTGGGATCTTGATCTTTTGATGAAGGGTGGATGTTACCGCTTTAGAAGCGTGAATCCAAGGCCTTCCCAGAAGTATGTTGAATGAAGCTTCGATGTCCACTATTTGGAAGTTAACTTTTCGTTCGATTGGTCCCGTGGCTATGGTTAGGCTAGCCAGTCCAACCACTTTTCGTCGTGTACCGTCATATGCACGTACACCTTGATTTGTAGGAGTCCAATCCGACTCCTTCATGCCTAGTTTGTATGCCGTTTTGAGGGGTATGACGTTGACCGCGGAGCCATCATCTACCAAAGTCATTGGCACGTTCTTCTTTAGACAAATGACAGTGATGTATAGAGCAAGGTTGTGACTAGCGCCAAAAGGTGGCAAGTCTTCGTCTGAGAAAGTAATAGGATTACTTAGCCTCGGTGATTCTTGGAAGACCAAGTTGACTACATCTTCAGGAGTGGAGTTATGCGCTACATTCAATTTGGCCAAAGCTTGCAGTAAAGCTTGGCGATGCGGAAATGAGCTTGCCACTAGTTGCCAGACTGAAAGATCAGCCTTGGTCTTTTGTAATTGCTTGAGCAAATGGTCAGTGGGGTCATCTTCGTTATCATTTGGTGTGATGACATTGGTTGGACCGTTTTGAGTAGTGCTTTGATATGGGCGACCCGAACGAGTTAGGTGATCCACATCTTGGTCTTCACCATTTTGGACTATTTCCTTGACCAAGGAGTTTTCAATGAGGTACTCGTCTTCATCGTCATCGGCCCAAACCCCATTGATTGCAGCTAGTTCCTTCATTCTCATGATATCACTTTCTAGTTGTATGATTTGATCGACTAGCTTATCGACCACGGCGACTACTTCTTGCATAGTGGCATTTTGAGAGAAGATCAATGGTACACGTTCTTTAGGCATTGCATTGGGATGGCTTAAGACCGTTACCATGTTTTCTAGTTCCCACACTTGCCTATCTACACTTCTTGCCCACGCGATGAAGTCGGAAATGGTAGGGGAGATAGTAGAGTAGAGCCTTTCTTTCTCAATTGCATGAATTTCATTTTCGGTGGGAGAAATTAGGTGTGAGCAATCTAAGGTAGATTCGTCACTTGTAATCACTAGAACTCCAAGAGGATTCTGAGTGTTGTTGGGCTTACCCCCTGGTGGAATTGGAAGTCGACCATCTTCGATCATATCTTGAAGCACGTGTTTCAACTTGTAGCATTTTTCTGTGTCGTGCCCCTTGCCCCTATGGTATTCACAGTAGGAGTTTTCATCCCAGAACTTGGACTTCTTTTCGGGTTCGGGAGTAGGTCCAATGGGTTGGAGTTTACCTTGCTTCATTAGCCTTTTTAGAGCGTTGGAGTACGTATCCCCAAGGTTCGTGAACTTCCTTGGTGGGCTAGTTTTCTTGGATGGCTCGAGAAGGTTAACTTCGTCGGTCTTGCTAGTAGAGCCGTATGAACGACTTGTGGACCCTTGATATCCTCGACCTACCGTTTTGGACAAGAGTCCTTTGCGGATGTCATCTTCAATTCGTGTCCCTAGTACGGTTAAGTCCTTGAAAATCTTGATGTTTTGATATCTCAAGTGACTGGCATATATGGGTTTGAGATTATCCACGAACTTTTCCACAAGAGTAGCCTCATCCGGGCGTTCAACTAGTTGAGTACTAGTCTTCCTCCACCTACTTAGGAAGTCGGTGAATCCTTCTTTGTCATTTTGGGTAAGAACCTCTAGAGTACGCATGTTGACTTGGATCTCGGCATTATCCGCATATTGTTTCGAGAATTCGATCGCGGCGTCCTCCCAAGTAGCGACCTTCTTGTGATCTAAAGTGTAGAACCATTGCTTTGGGATGGTGTCAAGAGATGAAGGAAAGATCCTTAAGAACATCTCGGGTTTGATGCCTTTGATAGACATGTAGTCCTTGAAGGCGCGGATGTGGTTCAAAGGGTTCTCATGTCCTTTAAACTTAGGGATATCCGTCATGCTAAAGTTAGTGGGCAATTTGGAATTGACGGCTTCATACTTGCGATTGTTTTCCCTATAGATGTCATCCCCCTTAAGGTACATCAATTGCTCCTCTAGGTATTGGAGTCTCTTCTCAGCTGCGGTTATCCCTGGGACAGGATTCTCATCTTTAGACTCGTCATCGGAAAATTGTAGTACTTCACCTTTAAGGGGAGGCAACCTTCCCTCTACATCAAAGATACGACCTTCGATAAGTTCAAGGCGGTCATAGGTTTGTTCTTGAGTGATTTGCATTTGGGTTATCGCGGCTAGGATTCGATCATTACTTTCTTGAATTTGCTGGAGGTTTGTTTCATCACTTGACCCAGGCATCTTGGAAACTGGATAAGAGATCGGCGACGAATCAAAACACGATCGACCATTCTATCACACTTGCTAAAAGAGGAAAATTTTTTGACTCGTGAAGTGGGTGTGTGCCACTTGTGTTGAGTGAGTTTTGAAGAAAGACAAGGTCTTTGAAAATGTGTGTCCTAGCCAACTGTAGTGTAGTTGTAGGAGTGGACTCGAAGTGAGGTTTTGAAATGGGCTTGTGGCCCGAATTTTGACGCGACAAACGGACAGAGTCTTGACCGGATTTTGCGCTAATTAAAGGCCTACTTTTTTTTTCGAAATTCTTGTTTGAAAATGAGGATTTTGATTTTTTTTTTTTTTGAAAATTCGTCATGGTTTCGTTTAGAAGTGGTGATCACGTAAGTTTTACACATTTATACAAGCATTATAACGGGATGCTGAGTGCATTTAAAAGGGATTTGGTTTAAAAGGTGGGTTGCCATACCGAACCATCAAACCCGAAGTCTGTGGAGAGGCTCGTGCCAAACAAGAGTAAGGCCGATTCCTAGTCCATTTCCTCAAGTAGTGAAGGCCCTTGATACAAACAAGAGTAAGCATCATGGTATGGATGACGTCAATCGCTATCCATCCTTAGGCCCAAATAAGAATTAGGACCGTTTAGACGGGACGATTGGTCGAATGGGTTGGGTTGGGCCTAGGAAGGCCGAATAAAACGGTCTAGGAAGACCGAGTTATGAAAACCGACGATTGTCTTGTACAAACTATTCCCTAACCTTGTTCAAGTTTCACCCTAGCTACACGTAAGTGTATATCCCCAGCGAAGTCGCCAAACTGTGGACAGCGGGCCGCCCACGGGGGCGCTTGGTGAGGAGCGAAAACAAGCGTTTGCATTTTGTATGGAGTCGCCACCAATTTTTATGGGAAATTGGAACCGTTCGAATACCTCGTGTCATGTCAAGACACAAAGTAGTGACATGAACACTAAGCAATCGTTACCCTTAGCATTCTATGTCTAGAATGACTCTCGTGGATGCCAATGAACACGGGTGCTCACGGAGATCTGGAGTAAGGGGTGAGGGTACGTATTAGGAAGCTCTTTTGATCGAACACCTAATCCCGCCCGCCTCGATAGCGGCCTCTACTAATGATTAGGGAAGTTCATTCGTACTCGATATACCGTCGGCTATATGCATGCAATGCAACATCCATTAGATTAATCCTAGCATGTGAAGATTTAACTAAGTCGGTGAAACACGTAATTAGCATACAATTGGGTCGAAGTAGGATTTAAATATTCAATTACATGTGAAGGCATACAAAGAATAAAAGAAATATAATAAATGAAGTACAATAATGAAAATTACATTAATTACATTGGAATAGGCGATTTATGTCGAAAATACCGCTAAAACGGATAGTTGAGAAAAAGAATAGAAGAATAAAAGAATAAAAAGAATAAAGTACGAACAGGAATTAGTGATATATTAAGGATAATAGTTAGTTAATACGTAGCCTAATTAATTACGTCAAGGCAGAAAAGGAGTTCGAGGGTAACCCATCCGGAACAGCGCAGCAGATCGCGCCCTCGGAAGAGGCGCAATGCCGCCGCTGCGTGTTTCCAAGGGTGTGTTCTGCCGCCGAAGCCGAATCGCAAATCGTTAAGGTTAATTGTTAAATTTAATGATTGATTGATAATATTTACTCGGATGAAAGTGATTAATAGGTTATTTGACATATGAATGGGTCATAAAAGCAGTAAAGCATGAATGAGACGGATGCGAACGAATTAATTACATGATGGAACGAGGTTAATGAATGAGTCCTCTATTGAAATCGATTAACCAACATTAGATACGATGAATTAATGACGAATATGACAAAAGACAGATTAAAACTATGTCAATGACGAATTCCAGAGACTCAATATGAACAAATTGAATCTCTACAACCCGGGTTTGAATTTAATGACGAAAACCCGTAAATATGGATTATTAGGGATTTAAGTCGGATTTAAAGACGGATTAAACATGTTAATGATGACAAATAATATACATGAATTAATTATGCTACCATGTGAACGAATTAAAGAACAAACAAACGAAATCGAATAAGAACAACGAATTACAGAGGACGAAGAAGAAGAAAAGAAGCAGGAACTGCGGCAGCCTCACGAAGAGGCGCAGCAGGAACTGCGCTCCTTCGAAGAGGCGCAGCAGTTGCTGCGTCTTTTCTCGACTGTCAGTCTTCTGGAAAATCCGTAAAAGAGGTTTGAAAGACGGTTTTAGAAATCGGTTTTAAAGGTACTTTCGACGTAAATCTTACAATAATGATACAATAATTAAAATACAATAAATAAAAGAGGATTATACACCCTCAGACTTACATGTTGACGGAACGAGATGAACTAAGAATCGACTAGTGAATGCTCGACGCGAATGCAAAGAGAGTGCCCTCGTAAGAGGAAAACGATTGATTAAATTAGGTTGATTGAGTGTAGTTGGTCAAATTGGTCGGTCATGCAACGGAGAGGCTGGTACCCGGAAAGATCTGAGCTTACGTGGTCGGAAGTCCAAGCACGTAGGCGCCAATTAGTAAGAACGAAGTCTCGAATGCAAAGGGAGAAGAGAAGGGCGGACACTCGCGTGAGAAATATGAGGAACGAAAGCTCCTATTTATACTAATCACACGGAGGAATAGGGTTTCGGAGACTCTTTGGAAGTGAATCTCGGAAAGATATGAAAAAGATACGTAAATCATGCAAAGAAGGGCACGGAAGAGGCGCAGCGCCCATGCGTCTCTTGGAAGAGGCGCAAAGACTGCTGCGTACGTTTCCCGAGAGGTTTCCTCTGCCGAAGAAAGATTTCCGCGTTTGAGTTATGGTAGGACGGAAATAATTCGATTATCTTATGAATATTACGGGATATTATTTGCCAAAAGATAAAATTTGTGAAATATGGAATAGAAATATCCGGAACATTCCGAACATTCGACTCGGGATTTAACAGTTATCGAAAAATGGAGACGGTTTTTGACCGGACTCAATGTACTCTAATTATCGCAAAACGACCGTATCGGGACGTAGATGACAACTAAGAGGTTGACATTAA